>NC_141038.1:6302500-6310000 GCF_052040795.2 Danio rerio | reverse complement strand
GATAGATAGAGAGATAGATAGAGAGATAGAGGTAGATAGATAGAGGTACATAGATAAATAGATAGATAGATAGATAGATAGATAGATAGATAGATAGATAGATAGATAGATAGATGGTGTAAGAGCATGAGTCAAACAAGCCAACCCCCGCTTCTCTACGGTGTTTTGATGCTGAGATATAGCTAGTGTTATATCGTTGCTAGGTTAGTCTGTTTTGTTGCTATGGAGTTGATTGACAGCTTAGACTGATGATGTATCAAAGCTTCTTGCCAGTATGAACAGTTAAAAACAACCCCCATGTCTCTATCACACTGCAGCATGACAATATCAGTCTGAACCTCTTTAATGGCAGTCTATGGGACAGTTGCTAGGGTGCAGTATCTGGTTGTTAGGGCGTGGCTAGAAAGTTAAAAGGCCATCAGTGATTGGCTGCTGGCTAGACTGAGTTAAATGAGCTCAGCCATTAGTCTGTAGGACAGTTTGATGCAGAGTTATGAGCTCACAAAGTTTAATCCCATGTAAAGTCAATGAGAGTCTTTTGCAATGGAAGTCTATGGGACGGTTTCTAGGGTCCAAAAGTGGTTGCTAGGGCGTGGCCAGAAAGTTTAAAGGTGATCATTCATTGGCAGTTTGATAGTCTGAGTTAAATGAGCCCAGTTAGAAGTCTGTGTGACATTCTGATGCGGAGTTATGAGGTCACAAAGTTTGATCCAATGTTAAGTCTATGGGATTTTTCCGACGGTCCCGGGACGTTTTTCGGAAAACCGAAAGTCGGATCAGTCTGAGGAGACATAGCAACCCGAGTCAGAATAGTTCGGAAGTCTGACCCGAGTTTGATGGTCATAGCTTGAAAGCTCTAGGAGGAGATGAGTTTTGATTTTTAGTCTCAGAAGAAGAAAATATAATAACTAGATTCTTAAAGTTTGAGAACAAACTTTGAGGCTGGCTTGTGAAAGCCTGACGGTAATAGTTTATTTAGTTTAAACAGTTTTAAAAAGTATGAAAAGATAGATAGATAGATAGATAGATAGATAGATAGATAGATAGATAGATAGATAGATAGATTAGCATGTTATTACCATGATTTTAACGTGAAATAGCATGTTGTTAGCATGATTCTAGCATGAATTAGCATGTTACTAGCATGGTTTTAGCATGAATTAGCATGTTGTTAGCATGATTTTAGCATGAATTAGCATGTTACTAGCATGATTTAAGCATTAATTAGCATGTTGTTAGCATGATTTTAACATGAATTAGCATGTTGTTAGCACGATTCTAGCATGAATTAGCATGTTACTAGCATGATTCTAGCATGAATTAGCATGTTACTAGCATGATTTTAGCATGAATTAGCACAATTCTAGCATGAATTAGCATGTTGTTAGCATGATTCTAGCATGAATTAGCATGTTGTTAGCATGATTCTAGCATGATTTAGCATGTTACTAGCAAGATTCTAGCATGAATTAGCATGCTACTAGCATGATTCTAGCATAAATTAGCATGTTGTTAGCATGCTTCTAGCATGAATTAGCATGTTACTAGCATGATTCTAGCATGAATTAGCATGTTGTTAGCATGATTCTAACATGAATTAGCATGGTACTAGCATGATTCCAGCATGAATTAGCACGTTACTAGCATGATTCTAGCATGAATTAGCATGTTGTTAGCATGATTCTAGCATGAATTAGCATTTCACTAGCATGATTCTAGCATGAATTAGCATGTTGTTAGCATGATTCTAGCATGAATTAGCATGTTGTTAGCATGATTCTAGCATGAATTAGCATGTTGTTAGCATGATTCTAGCATGAATTAGCATGTTACTAGCATGATTCTAGCATGAATTAGCATGTTGTTAGCATGATTCTAGCATGAATTAGCATGTTACTAGCATGATTCTAGCATGAATTAGCATGTTGTTAGCATGATTCTAGCATGAATTAGCATGTTACTAGCATGATTCTAGCATGAATTAGCATGTTGTTAGCACGATGCTAGCATGAATTAGCATGATACTAGCATGATTCTAGCATGAATTAGCATGTTACTTGCATGAATCTAGCATGAATTAGCATGTTGTTAGCATGATTCTAGCATGGATTAGCATATTACTAGCATGATTTTAGCATAAATTAGCATGATTCTAGCATGAATTAGCATGTTGTTAGCATGATTCTAGCATGAATTAGCATGTTGTTAGCATGATGGATAGATAGATAGATAGATAGATAGATAGATAGATAGATAGATAGATAGATAGATAGATAGATAGATAGATAGATAGGGTAGATAGGGTAGATAGATAGATAGATAGATAGATAGATAGATAGATAGATAGATAGATAGATAGATAGATAGAGACAGACAGACAGACAGACAGACAGACAGACAGATAGATAGATAGATAGATAGATAGATAGGTAGAGGTAGATAGATAAAGGTAGATAGATAGATAGATAGATAGATAGATAGATAGATAGATAGATAGATAGATAGATAGATAGATAGATAGATAGATAGATAGAGTGCGAGCATGAGTCAAACAAGCCAACCCCCGCCTCTCTACGATGTTCTGATGCTGAGATATAGCTGCTGTTATATCGTTGCTAGGTTAGTCTGTTTTGTTGCTATGGAGTTGATTGACAGCTTAGACTGATGATGTATCAAAGCTTCTTGCCCGTATGAACAGTTAAAAACAACCCCCATGTCTCTATCACACTGCAGCATGACAATATCAGTCTGAACCTCTTTAATGGCAGTCTATGGGACAGTTGCTAGGGTGCAGTATCTGGTTGTTAGGGTGTGGCTAAAAAGTTAAAAGGCCATCGGTGATTGGCTGCTGGCTAGACTGAGTTAAATGAGCTCAATCATTAGTCTGTAGGACAGTCTGATGCAGAGTTATGAGCTCACAAAGTTTGATCCCATGTAAAGTCAATGAGAGTCTTTTGCAATGGAAGTCTATGGGACGGTTTCTAGGGTCCAAAAGTGGTTGCTAGGGCGTGGCCAGAAAGTTTAAAGGTAATCAGTCATTGGCAGTTTGATAGTCTGAGTTAAATGAGCCCAGTTAGAAGTCTGTGTGACATTCTGATGCGGAGTTATGAGGTCACAAAGTTTGATCCAATGTTACGTCTATGGGATTTTTCCGACGGTCCCGGGACGTTTTTCGGGAAACCGAAAGTCGGATCAGTCGGAAAGGATATAGCAACTCGAGTCAGAATAGTTCGGAGGTCTGACCCGAGTTTGATGGTCATAGCTTGAAAGGTCTAGGTGGAGATAGAGTTTAATTTTTAGTCTCAGAAGAAGAATAATAATATAAACTAGATTCTTAAAGTTTGAGAACAAACTTTGAGGCTGGCTTGTGAAAGCCTGACGGTAATAGTTTATTTAGTTTAAACAGTTTTAAAAAGTATGAAAAGATAGATAGATAGATAGATAGATAGATAGATAGATAGATAGATAGATAGATAGATAGATAGATAGATAGATAGATAGATAGATAGATTAGCATGTTATTAGCATGATTCTAGCGTGAAATAGCGTGTTGTTAGCATGATTCTAGCATGACTTAGCATGTTACTAGCATGATTTTAGCATGAATTAGCATGTTGTTAGCATGATTTTAGCATGAATTAGCATGTTACTAGCATGATTCTAGCATGAATTAGCATGTTGTTAGCATGATTCTAGCATGAATAAGCATGTTGTTAGCACGATTCTAGCATGAATTAGCATGTTACTAGCATGATTCTAGCATGAATTAGCATGTAACTAGCATGATTTTAACATGAATTAGCATGTTACTAGCACAAATCTAGCATGAATTACCATGTTACTAGCATGATTCTAGCATGAATTAGCATGTTACTAGCAATATTCTAGCATGAATTAGCATGTTGTTAGCACGATTCTAGCATGAATTAGCATGTTGTTAGCACGATTCTAGCATGTATTAGCATGTTACTAGCATGATTCTAGCATAAATTAGCATGTTGTTAGCATGATTCTAGCATGAATTAGCATGTTGTTAGCATGATTCTAGCATAAATAAGCATGTTGTTAGCACGATTCTAACATGAATTAGCATGATACTAGCATGATTCTAGCATGAATTAGCATGTAACTAGCATGATTTTAACATGAATTAGCATGTTAATAGCACAATTCTAGCATGAATTACCATGTTACTAGCATGATTCTAGCATGAATTAGCATGTTACTAGCAATATTCTAGCATGAATTAGCATGTTGTTAGCACAATTCTAGCATGAATTAGCATGTTGTTAGCACAATTCTAGCATGTATTAGCATGTTACTAGCATGATTCTAGCATAAATTAGCATGTTGTTAGCATGATTCTAGCATGAATTAGCATGATACTAGCATGATTCTAGCATGAATTAGCATGTTGTTAGCATGATTCTAGCATGAATTAGCCTGAATTAGCATGTTACTAGCATGATTTTAAAATGAATTAGCATGTTGTTAGCACGATTCTAGCATGAATTAGCATGTTACTAGCATGATTCTTGCATGAATTAGCATGTTACTAGCATGATTTTAGCATGAATTAGCACAATTCTAGCATGAATTAGCATGTTGTTAGCATGATTCAAGCATGAATTAGCATGTTGTTAGCATGATTCTAGCATGATTTAGCATGTTACTAGCAAGATTCTAGCATGAATTAGCATGCTACTAGCATGATTCTAGCATGAATTAGCATGTTGTTAGCATGATTCTAACATGAATTAGCATGTTACTAGCATGATTCTAGCATGAATTAGCATGTTGTTAGCATGATTCTAGCATGAATTAGCATTTCACTAGCATGATTCTAGCATGAATTAGCATGTTGTTAGCATGATTCTAGCATGAATTAGCATGTTGTTAGCATGATTCTAGCATGAATTAGCATGTTGTTAGCATGATTCTAGCATGAAATAGCATGTTACTAGCATGATTCTAGCATGAATTAGCATGCTGTTAGCATGATTATAGCATGAATTAGCATGTTACTAGCATGATTCTAGCATGAATTAGCATGTTGTTAGCATGATTCTAGCATGAATTAGCATGTTACTAGCATGATTCTAGCATGAATTAGCATGTTGTTAGCATGATTCTAGCATGAAATAGCATGTTACTAGCATGATTCTAGCATGAATTAGCATGTTGTTAGCATGATTATAGCATGAATTAGCATGTTACTAGCATGATTCTAGCATAAATTAGCATGTTGTTAGCATGATTCTAGCATGAATTAGCATGTTACTAGCATGATTCTAGCATGAATTAGCATGTGACTAGCATGATTCTAGCATGAATTAGCATGTTGTTAGCACGATGCTAGCATGAATTAGCATGATTCTAGCATGAATCTAGCATGAATTAGCATGTTGTTAGCATGATTCTAGCATGGATTAGCATGTTACTAGCATGATTTTAGCATAAATTAGCATGATTCTAGCATGACTTAGCATGTTGTTAGCATGATTCTAGCATGAATTAGCATGTGACCAGCATGATTCTAGCATGAATTAGCATGTAACTAGCATGATTCTAGCATGAATTAGCATGTTGTTAGCGTGATGGATAGATAGATAGATAGATAGATAGATAGGTAGAGGTAGATAGATAGATAGATAGATAGATAGATAGATAGATAGATAGATAGATAGATAGATAGATAGATAGATAGATAGATAGGTAGGTAGAGGTAGATAGATAGATAGATAGATAGATAGATAGATAGATAGATAGGTAGAGGTAGATAGATAGATAGATAGATAGATAGATAGATAGATAGATAGATAGATAGATAGATAGATAGATAGATAGATAGATAGATAGATACAGACAGACAGACAGACAGACAGACAGACAGACAGATAGATAGATAGATAGATAGATAGATAGGTAGAGGTAGATAGATAGATAGATAGATAGATAGATAGATAGATAGGTAGAGGTAGATAGATAGATAGATAGATAGATAGATAGATAGATAGATAGATAGATAGATAGATAGATAGATAAAAGCAGTTTGAAAAAGGATAGATAGATAGATAGATAGATAGATAGATAGATAGATAGATAGATAGATAGATAGATAAAAGCAGTTTGAAAAAGGATAGATAGATAGATAGATAGATAGATAGATAGATAGATAGATAGATAGATAGATAGATAGATAGATAGATAGATAGATAGATAGATAGATAGATAGATAGATAGATAGATAGATAAAAGCAGTTTGAAAAAGGATAGATAGATAGATAGATAGATAGATAGATAGATAGATAGATAGATAGATAGATAGATAGATAGATAGATAGATAGATAGATAGATAGATAGATAGATAGATAGATAGATTAAAACAGTTCATAGATGATTGATAGATAGATAGATAGATAGATAGATAGATAGATAGATAGATAGATAGATAGATAGATAGATAGATAGATAGATAGATAGATAGATAGATAGATGGTGTAAGAGCATGAGTCAAACAAGCCAACCCCCGCCTCTCTACGATGTTCTGATGCTGAGATATAGCTGGTGTTATATCGTTGCTAGGTTAGTCTGTTTTGTTGCTATGGAGTTGATTGACAGCTTAGACTAATGATGTATCAAAGCTTCTTCCAAGTATGAACAGTTAAACACAACCCCCATGTCTCTATCACACTGCAGCATGACGATATCAATCTGAACCTCTTTAATTGCAGTCTATGGGACAGTTGCTAGGGTGCAGTATCTGGTTGTTAGGGTGTGGCTAGAAAGTTAAAAGGCCATCGGTGATTGGCTGCTGGCTAGACTGAGTTAAAAGAGCCTAGCCAGTAGTCTGTAGGACAGTCTGATGCAGAGTTATGAGCTCACAAAGTTTGATCCCATGTAAAGTCAATGAGAGTCTTTTGCAATGGAAGTCTATGGGACGGTTTCTAGGGTCCAAAAGTGGTTGCTAGGGCGTGGCCAGAAAGTTTAAAGGTGATCAGTCATTGGCAGTTTGATAGTCTGAGTTAAATGAGCCCAGTTAGAAGTCTGTGTGACATTCTGATGCGGAGTTATGAGGTCACAAAGTTTGATCCAATGTTACGTCTATGGGATTTTTCCGACGGTCCCGGGACGTTTTTCGGAAAACCGAAAGTCGGATCAGTCGGAAAGGATATAGCAACTCGAGTCAGAATAGTTCGGAGGTCTGACCCGAGTTTGATGGTCATAGCTTCAAAGGCCTAGGACGAGATAGAGTTTAATTTTTAGTCTCAGAAGAAGAAAATATAACTAGATTCTTAAAGTTTGAGAACAAACTTTGAGGCTGGCTTGTGAAAGCCTGACGGTAATAGTTTATTTAGTTTAAACAGTTTTAAAAAGTATGAAAAGATAGATAGATAGATAGATAGATAGATAGATAGATAGATAGATAGATAGATAGATAGATAGATAGATAGATAGATAGATAGATAGATAGATAGATAGATTAGCATGTTATTACC
>NC_141038.1:6255000-6297500 GCF_052040795.2 Danio rerio | reverse complement strand
TTAGTATGTTACTAGCATGAATCTAGCATGAATTAGCATGTTACTAGCATGATTCTAGCATGAATTAGCATGTTGTTAGCACGATTCTAGCATGAATTAGCATTTGACTAGCATGATTCTAGCATAAATTAGCATGTTGTTAGCATGATTCTAGCATGAATTAGCATGTTACTAGCATGAATTAGCATGTTGTTAGCATGATTCTAACAAGAATTAGCATGCTACTAGCATGATTCTAGCACGAATTAGCATGTTGTTAGCATGATTCTAACATGAATTAGCATGTTGCTAGCATGATTCTAGCATGAATTAGCATGTTGTTAGCATGATTCTAGCATGAATTAGCATGTGACTAGCATGATTCTAGCATGAATTAGCATGTTGTTAGCATGATTCTAGTATGAATTAGCATGTGACTGGCATGATTCTAGCATAAATTAGCATGTGACTAGCATGATTCTAGCATGAATTAGCATGTAACTAGCATGATTCTAGCATGAATTAGCATGTGACTAGCATGATTCCAGCATGAATTAGCATGTAACTAGCATGATTCTAGCATGAATTAGCATGTTGTTAGCATGATGGATAGATAGAGGTAGATAGATAGATAGATAGATAGTTAGAGATAGATAAATAGATAGATATATAGATAGATAGATAGATAGATAGATAGATAGATAGATAGATAGATAGTTAGATAGATAGATAGATAGATAGATAGATAGATAGATAGATAGATAGAGATAGAGATAGATAGATAGATAGATAGATAGATAGATAGATAGATAGTTATAGATAGATAGATAGATAGATAGATAGATAGATAGATAGATAGATAGATAGATAGATAGATAGATGGTGTGTGAGCCTGATTCAAACAAGCCAACCCCCGCCTCTCTACGATGTTCTGATGCTGAGATATAGCTGCTGTTATATCGTTGCTAGGTTAGTCTGTTTTGTTGCTATGGAGTTGATTGACAGCTTAGACTGATGATGTATCAAAGCTTCTTGCCAGTATGAACAGTTAAAAACAACCCCCATGTCTTTATCACACTGCAGCATGACAATATCAGTCTGAACCTCTTCAATGGCAGTCTATGGGACAGTTGCTAGGGTGCAGTATCTGGTTGTTAGGGTGTGGCTGGAAGGTTAAAAGGCCATCAGTGATTGGCTGCTGGCTAGACTGAGTTAAATGAGCTCAATCATTAGTCTGTAGGACAGTCTGATGCAGAGTTATGAGCTCACAAAGTTTGATCCCATGTAAAGTCAATGAGAGTCTTTTGCAATGGAAGTCTATGGGATGGTTTCTAGGGTCCAAAAGTGGTTGCTAGGGCGTGGCCAGAAAGTTTAAAGGTGATCAGTCATTGGCAGTTTGATAGTCTGAGTTAAATGAGCCCAGTTAGAAATCTGTGTGACATTCTGATGCGGAGTTATGAGGTCACAAAGTTTGATCCAATGTTACGTCTATGGGATTTTTCCGACGGTCCCGGGACGTTTTTCGGGAAACCGAAAGTCGGATCAGTCGGAAAGGATATAGCAACTCGAGTCAGAATAGTTCGGAGGTCTGACCCGAGTTTGATGGTCATAGCTTGAAAGGTCTAGGTGGAGATAGAGTTTAATTTTTAGTCTCAGAAGAAGAATAATAATATAAATAATAATAATAATAACTAGATTCTTAAAGTTTGAGAACAAACTTTGAGGCTGGCTTGTGAAAGCCTGACGGTAATAGTTTATTTAGTTTAAACAGTTTTAAAAAGTATGAAAAGATAGATAGATAGATAGATAGATAGATAGATAGATAGATAGATAGATAGATAGATAGATAGATAGATAGATAGATAGATAGATAGATACATAAGCATGTTATTAGCATGATTTTAACGTGAAATAGCATGTTGTTAGCATGATTCTAGCATGAATTAGCATGTTAATAACATGATTTTAGCATGAATTAGCATGTTGTTAGCATGATTTTAGTATGAATTAGCATGTTACTAGCATGATTCTAGCATGAATTAGCATGTTGTTAGCATGATTCTAGCATGAATTAGCATGTTGTTAGCACGATTCTAGCATGAATTAGCATGTTACTAGCATGATTCTAGCATGAATTAGCATGTACCTAGCATGATTTTAACATGAATTAGCATGTTACTAGCGTGATTTTAGCATGAATTAACACGATTCTAGCATGAATTAGCATGTTGTTAGCATGATTCTAGCATGAATTAGCATGTTGTTAGCATGATTCTAGCATGAGTTAGCATGTTACTAGCATGATTCTAGCATGAATTAGCATGTTGTTAACATGATTCTAACATGAATTAGCATGTTACTAGCATGATTCTAGCATGAATTAGCATGTTGTTAGCATGATTCTAGCATGTGACTAGCATGATTCTAGCATGAATTAGCATGTTGTTAGCATGATTCTAGTATGAATTAGCATGTGACTAGCATGATTCTAGCATGAATTAGCATGTTGTTAGCATGATTCTAGTATGAATTAGCATGTGTCTAGCATGATTTTAGCATAAATTAGCATGTGACTAGCATGATTCTAGCATGAATTAGCATGTAACTAGCATGATTCTAGCATGAATTAGCATGTCCTTAGCATGATGGATAGATAGATAGATAGATAGATAGATAGATAGATAGATAGATAGATAGATAGATAGATAGATAGATAGATAGATAGATAGATAGATAGATATAGAGGTAGATAGATAGATAGATAGATAGATAGATAGATAGATAGATAGATAGATAGATAGAGGTAGATAGATAGATAGATAGATAGATAGATAGATAGATAGATAGATAGATAGATAGATAGATAGATAGATAGATAGATAGAGGTAGATAGATAAATAGAGATAGATAGATAGATAGATAGATAGATAGATAGATAGATAGATAGATAGATAGATAGATAGATAGATAGATAGATAGATAGATAGATAGATAGATAGATAGATACATAAGCATGTTATTAGCATGATTTTAACGTGAAATAGCATGTTGTTAGCATGATTCTAGCATGAATTAGCATGTTAATAACATGATTTTAGCATGAATTAGCATGTTGTTAGCATGATTTTAGTATGAATTAGCATGTTACTAGCATGATTCTAGCATGAATTAGCATGTTGTTAGCATGATTCTAGCATGAATTAGCATGTTGTTAGCACGATTCTAGCATGAATTAGCATGTTACTAGCATGATTCTAGCATGAATTAGCATGTACCTAGCATGATTTTAACATGAATTAGCATGTTACTAGCGTGATTTTAGCATGAATTAACACGATTCTAGCATGAATTAGCATGTTGTTAGCATGATTCTAGCATGAATTAGCATGTTGTTAGCATGATTCTAGCATGAGTTAGCATGTTACTAGCATGATTCTAGCATGAATTAGCATGTTGTTAACATGATTCTAACATGAATTAGCATGTTACTAGCATGATTCTAGCATGAATTAGCATGTTGTTAGCATGATTCTAGCATGTGACTAGCATGATTCTAGCATGAATTAGCATGTTGTTAGCATGATTCTAGTATGAATTAGCATGTGACTAGCATGATTCTAGCATGAATTAGCATGTTGTTAGCATGATTCTAGTATGAATTAGCATGTGTCTAGCATGATTTTAGCATAAATTAGCATGTGACTAGCATGATTCTAGCATGAATTAGCATGTAACTAGCATGATTCTAGCATGAATTAGCATGTCCTTAGCATGATGGATAGATAGATAGATAGATAGATAGATAGATAGATAGATAGATAGATAGATAGATAGATAGATAGATAGATAGATAGATAGATATAGAGGTAGATAGATAGATAGATAGATAGATAGATAGATAGATAGATAGATAGAGGTAGATAGATAGATAGATAGATAGATAGATAGATAGATAGATAGATAGATAGATAGATAGATAGATAGATAGATAGATAGATAGAGGTAGATAGATAAATAGAGATAGATAGATAGATAGATAGATAGATAGATAGATAGATAGATAGATAGATAGATAGATAGATAGATAGATGATAGATAGATAGATAGATAGATAGATAGATAGATAGATAGATAGATAGATGATAGATAGATAGATAGATAGATAGATAGATAGATAGATAGATAGATAGATAGATATAGAGGTAGATAGATAGATAGATAGATAGATAGATAGATAGATAGATAGATAGATAGATAGATAGATAGATAAATAGATAGATAGATAGATAGAGGTAGATAGATAGATAGATAGATAGATAGATAGATAGATAGATAGATAGATAGATAGATGATAGATAGATAGATAGATAGATAGATAGATAGATAGATAGATAGATAGATAGATAGATAGATAGATAGATAGACAGATAGATGGTGTAAGAGCATGAGTCAAACAAGCCAACCCCCGCCTCTCTACGATGTTCTGATGCTGAGATATAGCTGGTGCCATATCGTTGCTAGGTTAGTCTGTTTTGTTGCTATGGAGTTGATTGACAGCTTAGACTGATGATGTATCAAAGCTTCTTGCCAGTATGAACAGTTAAAAACAACCCCCATGTCTCTATCACACTGCAGCATGACAATATCAGTCTGAACCTCTTTAATGGCAGTCTATGGGACAGTTGCTAGGGAGCAGTATCTGGTTGTTAGGGTGTGGCTAAAAAGTTAAAAGGCCATCAGTGATTGGCTGCTGGCTAGACTGAGTTAAATGAGCTCAATCATTAGTCTGTAGGACAGTCTGATGCAGAGTTATGAGCTCACAAAGTTTGATCCCATGTAAAGTCAATGAGAGTCTTTTGCAATGGAAGTCTATGGGACGGTTTCTAGGGTCCAAAAGTGGTTGCTAGGGCGTGGCCAGAAAGTTTAAAGGTGATCAGTCATTGGCAGTTTGATAGTCTGAGTTAAATGAGCCCAGTTAGAAGTCTGTGTGACATTCTGATGCGGAGTTATGAGGTCACAAAGTTTGATCCAATGTTACGTCTATGGGATTTTTCCGACGGTCCCGGGACGTTTTTCGGAAAACCGAAAGTCGGATCAGTCGGAAAGGATATAGCAACTCGAGTCAGAATAGTTCGGAGGTCTGACCCGAGTTTGATGGTCATAGCTTCAAAGGCCTAGGACGAGATAGAGTTTAATTTTTAGTCTCAGAAGAAGAAAATATAACTAGATTCTTAAAGTTTGAGAACAAACTTTGAGGCTGGCTTGTGAAAGCCTGACGGTAATAGTTTATTTAATTTAAACAGTTTTAAAAAGTATGAAAAGATTGATAGATAGATAGATAGATAGATAGATAGATAGATAGATAGATAGATAGATAGATAGATAGATAGATAGATAGATAGATAGATAGATTAGCATGGTATTAGCATGATTCTAACGTGAATTAGCATGTTGTTAGCATGATTCTAGCGTGAATTACCAAGTTGTTAGCATGATTTTAGCATGAATTAGCATGTTGTTAGCATAATTCTAGCATAAATTAGCATGTTGCTAGCACAATTATAGCATGAATTAGCATGTTACTAGCATGATTTTAGCATAAATTAGAATATTGTTAGCATGGTTTTAGCATGAATTAGCATGTTGTT
The DNA here is from genome assembly GCF_052040795.2 of Danio rerio. NCBI lineage: Eukaryota > Metazoa > Chordata > Actinopteri > Cypriniformes > Danionidae > Danio > Danio rerio. The sequence goes on along the minus strand of NC_141038.1, from coordinate 6,291,873 downwards.
AGCATAATTCTAGCATAAATTAGCATGTTGCTAGCACAATTATAGCATGAATTAGCATGTTACTAGCATGATTTTAGCATAAATTAGAATATTGTTAGCATGGTTTTAGCATGAATTAGCATGTTGTTAGCATGATTCTAGCATGAATTGGCATGTTACTAGCATGATTCTAGCATGAATTAGCATGTTACTAGCACGTTTCTAGCATGAATTAGCATGTTGTTAGCACGATTCTAGCATGAATTAGCATGTTGTTAGCACGATTCTAGCATGAATTACCATGTTACTAGCACGATTTTAGCATGAATTAGCATGTTACTAGCATGATTCTAGCATGAATTAGCATGTTGTTAGCACGATTATAGCATGAATTAGTATGTTACTAGCATGATTCTAGCATGAATTAGCATGTAACTAGCACGATTCTAGCATGAATTAGCATGTTGTTAGCACGATTCTAGCATGAATTAGCATGTTACTAGCATGATTCTAGCATGAATTAGCATGTTACTACCATAATTTTAGCATTAATTAGCATGATTCTAGCATGAATTAGCATGTTGTTAGCATGATTCTAGCATGATTTAGCATGTTACTAGCATGATTCTAGCATGAATTAGCATGTTACTAGCATGATTCTAGCATGAATTAGCATGTAACTAGCATGATTCTAGCATAAATTAGCATGTTGTTAGCACGATTCTAGCATGAATTAGCATGTTACTAGCATGATTCTAGCATGAATTAGCATGTTACTAGCACGATTCTATCATGAATTAGCATGTTGTTAGCATGATTCTAGCAGGAATTAGCATGTTACTAGCATGATTTTAGCATGAATTAGCATGTTGTTAGCATGATTCTAGCATGAATCAACATGTTACTAGCATGATTCTAGCATGAATTAGCATGTTGTTAGCATGATTCTAGCATGAATTAGCATGTTGTTAGCATGATTCTAGCATGAATTAGCATGTTACTAGCATGATTCTACCATGAATTAGCATGTAACTAGCATGAATTAGCATGTTCTTAGCATGATGGATAGATAGATAGATAGATAGATAGATATAGATAGATAGATAGATAGATAGATAGATAGATAGATAGATAGATAGATAGATAGATATAGGTAGATAGATAGATAGATAGATAGATAGATAGATAGAGGTAGATAGATAGATAGATAGATAGATAGATAGATAGATAGATAGATAGATAGATAGATAGATAGATAGATATAGGTAGATAGATCGATAGGTAGATAGATCGATAGGTAGATAGATAGATGGATAGATAGATAGATAGATAGATAGAGGTAGATTGATAGATAGATAGATAGATAGATAGATAGATAGATAGATAGATAGATAGATAGATAGATAGATAGATAGATAGATAGATAGATGGTGTAAGAGCATGAGTCAAACAAGCCAACCCCCGCCTCTCTACGATGTTCTGATGCTGAGATATAGCTGGTGCCATATCGTTGCTAGGTTAGTCTGTTTTGTTGCTATGGAGTTGATTGACAGCTTAGACTGATGATGTATCAAAGCTTCTTGCCAGTATGAACAGTTAAAAACAACCCCCATGTCTCTATCACACTGCAGCATGACAATATCAGTCTGAACCTCTTTAATTGCAGTCTATGGGACAGTTGCTAGGGTGCAGTATCTAGTTGTTAGGGTGTGGCTAGAAAGTTAAAAGGCCATCGGTGATTGGCTGCTGGCTAGACTGAGTTAAATGAGCTCAGCCATTAGTCAGTAGGACAGTCTGATGCAGAGTTATGAGCTCACAAAGTTTGATCCCATGTAAAGTCAATGAGAGTATTTTGCAATGGAAGTCTATGGGACGGTTTCTAGGGTCCAAAAGTGGTTGCTAGGGCGTGGCCAGAAAGTTTAAAGGTGGTCAGTCATTGGCAGTTTGATAGTCTGAGTTAAATGAGCCCAGTTAGAAGTCTGTGTGACATTCTGATGCGGAGTTATGAGGTCACAAAGTTTGATCCAATGTTAAGTCTATGGGATTTTTCCGACGGTCCCGGGACGTTTTTCGGAAAACCGAAAGTCGGATCAGTCGGAAAAGATATAGCAACTCGAGTCAGAATAGTTCGGAGGTCTGACCCGAGTTTGATGGTCATAGCTTGAAAGGCCTAGGACGAGATAGAGTTTAATTTTTAGTCTCAGAAGAAGAATAATAATATTAATAATAACTAGATTCTTAAAGTTTGAGAACAAACTTTGAGGCTGGCTTGTGAAAGCCTGACGGTAATAGTTTATTTAGTTTAAACAGTTTTAAAAAGTAAGAAAAGATAGATAGATAGATAGATAGATAGATAGATAGATAGATAGATAGATAGATAGATAGATAGATAGATAGATATATAGATAGATAGATAGATAGATAGATTAGCATGTTATTAGCATGATTCTAGTGTGAAATAGCATGTTATTAGCATGATTCTAGCATGACTTAACATGTTACTACCATGATTTTAGCATGAATTAGCATGTTGTTAGCATGATTTTAGCATGAATTAGCATGTTACTAGCATGATTATAGCATGAGTTAGCATGTTGTTAGCATGATTCTAGCATGATTTAGCATGTTGTTAGCACGATTCTAGCATGAATTAGCATGATACTAGCATGATTCTAGCATGAATTAGCATGTTGTTAGCATGATTCTAGCATGAATTAGCATGTTTCTAGCATGAATTAGCATGTTGTTAGCACGATTCTAGCATGAATTAGCATGTTACTAGCACGATTCTAGCATGAATTAGCATGTTACTAGCATGATTCTAGCATGAATTAGCATGTTGTTAGCACGATTCTAGCATGAATTAGCATGTTACTAGCACGATTCTAGCATGAATTAGCATGTTGTTAGCACGATTCTAGCATGAATTAACATGTTGTTAGCACGATTCTAGCATGAATTAGCATGTTACTAGCATGATTATAGTATGAATTAGCATGTTACTAGCATGAATCTAGCATGAATTAGCATGTTACTAGCACGATTCTAGCATGAATTAGCATGTTACTAGCATGATTCTAGCATGAATTAGCATGTTACTAGCATGATTCTAGCATGAATTAGCATGTTACTAGCATGATTCTAGCATAAATTAGCATGTTGTTAGCATGATTCTAGCATGAATTAGCATGTTACTAGCATGATTCTATTATAAATTAGCATGTTACTAGCATGATTCTAGCATGAATTAGCATGTTACTAGCATGATTCTAGCATGAATTAGCATGTTGTTAGCATGATTTTAGCATGAATTGGCATGTTACTAGCATGATTCTAGCATGAATTAGCATGTTGTTAGCATGATTCTAACATGAATTAGCATGTTACTAGCATGATTCTAGCATGAATTAGCATGTTGTTAGCATGATTCTAGCATGAATTAGCATGTGACTAGCATGATTCTAGCATGAATTAGCATGTTGTTAGCATGATTCTAGTATAAATTAGCATGTGACTAGCATGATTCTAGTGTGAATTAGCATGTAACTAGCATGTTTCTAGCATGAATTAGCAAATTGTTAACATGATGGATAGATGGATGGATAGATAGATAGATAGATAGATAGATAGATAGATAGATAGATAGATAGATAGATAGATAGATAGATAGATAGATAGACATAGATAGATAGATAGATAGATAGATAGATAGATAGATAGATAGATAGATAGAGGTAGATAGATGATAGATAGATAGATAGATAGATAGATAGATAGATAGATAGATAGATAGATAGATAGACAGATAGACAGATAGATAGAGGTAGATAGATAGATAGATAGATAGATAGATAGATAGATAGATAGATAGATAGATAGATAGATAGATAGATAGATAGATAGATAGATAGACATAGATAGATAGATAGATAGATAGATAGATAGATAGATAGATAGATAGATAGATAGAGGTAGATAGATAGATAGATAGATAGATAGATAGATAGATAGATAGATAGATAGATAGATAGATAGATAGATAGATAGATAGATAGATGGTGTAAGCATGAGTTAAACAAGCCAACCCCCGCTTCTCTATGATGTTTTGATGCTGAGATATAGCTAGTGTTATATCGTTGCTAGGTTAGTCTGTTTTGTTGCTATGGAGTTGATTGACAGCTTAGACTGATGATGTATCAAAGCTTCTTGCCAGTATGAACAGTTAAAAACAACCCCCATGTCTCTATCATAATGCAGCATGACAATATCAGTCTGAACCTCTTTAATGGCAGTCTATGGGACAGTTGCTAGGGTGCAATATCTGGTTGTTAGGGCGTGGCTAGAAAGTTAAAAGGCCATCAGTGATTGGCTGCTGGCTAGACTGAGTTAAATGAGCTCAATCATTAGTCTGTAGGACAGTCTGATGCAGAGTTATGAGCTCACAAAGTTTGATCCAATGTAAAGTCAATGAGAGTCTTTTGCAATGGAAGTCTATGGGACGGTTTCTAGGGTCCAAAAGTGGTTGCTAGGGCGTGGCCAGAAAGTTTAAAGATGATCAGTCATTGGCAGTTTGATAGTCTGAGTTAAATGAGCCCAGTTAGAAGTCTGTGTGACATTCTGATGCGGAGTTATGAGGTCACAAAGTTTGATCCAATGTTACGTCTATGGGATTTTTCCGACGGTCCCGGGACGTTTTTCGGAAAACCGAAAGTCGGATAAGTCGGAAAAGATATAGCAACTCGAGTCAGAATAGTTCGGAGGTCTGACGCGAGTTTGATGGTCATAGCTTGAAAGGCCTAGGACGAGATAGAGTTTAATTTTTAGTCTCAGAAGAAGAATAATAATATTAATAACTAGATTCTTAAAGTTTGAGAACAAACTTTGAGGCTGGCTTGTGAAAGCCTGACGGTAATAGTTTATTTAGTTTAAACAGTTTTTAAAAGTATGAAAAGATAGATATATAGCTAGATAGATAGATAGATAGATAGATAGATAGATAGATAGATAGATAGATAGATAGATAGATAGATAGATAGATAGATAGATATAGATTAGCATGGTATTAGCATGATTCTAACGTGAATTAGCATGTTGTTAGCATGATTCTAGCGTGAATTAGCATGTTGTTAGCATGATTTTAGCATGAATTAGCATGTTGTTAGCATGATTCTTGCATGAATTAGCATGTTGCTAGCATAATTCTAGCATGAATTAGCATGTTACTAGCATGATTTTAGCATGAATTACAATGTTGTTAGCATGATTTTAGCATGAATTAGCATGTTGTTAGCATGATTTTAGCATGAATTAGCATGTTACTAGCACGTTTCTAGCATGAATTAGCATGTTACTAGCACGATTCTAGCATGAATTAGCATGTTACTAGCACGATTCTAGCATGAATTAGCATGTTTTTAGCATGATTCTAGCATGAATTAGCATGTTGTTAGCATGATTCTAGCATGATTTAACATGTTACTAGCATGATTCTAGCATGAATTAGCATGTTACTAGCATGATTCTAGCATGAATTAGCATGTTGTTAGCATAATTTTAGCATTAATTAGCATGATTCTAGCATGAATTAGCATGTTGTTAGCATGATTCTAGCATGAATTAACATGTTACTAGCATGATTCTAGCATGAATTAGCATGTTACTAGCATGATTCTAGCATGAATTAGCATGTAACTAGCTTGATTCTAGCATAAATTAGCATGTGACTAGCATGATTCTAGCATGACTTGGCATGTTGTTAGCATGATTCTAGCATGAATTAGCATGTTACTAGCACGATTCTAGCATGAATTAGCATGTTACTAGCATAATTTTAGCATTAATTAGCATGATTCTAGCATGAATTAGCATGTTGTTAGCATGATTCTAGCATGATTTACCATGTTACTACCATGATTCTAGCATGAATTAGCATGTTACTAGCATGATTCTAGCATGAATTAGCATGTAACTAGCATGATTCTAGCATAAATTAGCATGTGACTAGCATGATTCTAGCATTACTTAGCATGTTGTTAGCATGATTCTAGCATGAATTAGCATGTGACTAGCATGATTCATAATGAGTTAGCATGTTACTAGCATGAATTACCATGTTGTTAGCATGATTCTAGCATGAATTAGCATGTGACTAGCATGATTCTACCATGAATTAGTATGTGCCTAGCATGATTCTAGCATGAATTAACATGTAACTAGCATGATTCTAGCATGAATTAGTATGTTGTTAGCATGATAGATAGATAGATAGATAGATAGATAGATAGATAGATAGATAGATAGATAGATAGATAGATAGAGGTAGATAGATAGATAGATAGATAGATAGATAGATAGATAGATAGAGGTAGATAGATAGATAGATAGATAGATAGATAGATAGATAGATAGATAGATAGATAGATAGATAGATAGATAGATAGAAAGATAGATAGATAGATAGAAAGATGTAGATAGATAGATAGATAGATAGATAGATAGATTAGATAGATAGATAGATAGATAGATAGATAGATAGATAGATAGATAGATAGATAGATAGTGTGCGAGCATGAGTCAAACAAGCCAACCCCCGCCTCTCTACGATGTTCTGATGCTGAGATATAGCTGGTGTCATATCGTTGCTAGGTTAGTCTGTTTTGTTGCTATGGAGTTGATTGACAGCTTAGACTGATGATGTATACAAGCTTCTTGCCAGTATGAACAGTTAAAAACAATCCCCATGTCTCTATCACAATGCAGCATGACAATATCAGTCTGAACCTATTTAATGGCAGTCTATGGGACAGTTGCTAGGGTGCAGTATCTGGTTGTTAGGGTGTGGCTAGAAAGTTAAAAGGCCATCAGTGATTGGCTGCTGGCTAGACTGAGTTAAATGAGCTCAGCCATTAGTCTGTAGGACAGTCTGATGCAGAGTTATGAGCTCACAAAGTTTGATCCCATGTAAAGTCAATGAGAGTATTTTGCAATGGAAGTCTATGGGACGGTTTCTAGGGTCCAAAAGTGGTTGCTAGGGCGTGGCCAGAAAGTTTAAAGGTGGTCAGTCATTGGCAGTTTGATAGTCTGAGTTAAATGAGCCCAGTTAGAAGTCTGTGTGACATTCTGATGCGGAGTTATGAGGTCACAAAGTTTGATCCAATGTTACGTCTATGGGATTTTTCCGACGGTCCCGGGACGTTTTTCGGAAAACCGAAAGTCGGATCAGTCGGAAAAGATATAGCAACTCGAGTCAGAATAGTTCGGAGGTCTGACCCGAGTTTGATGGTCATAGCTTGAAAGGCCTAGGACGAGATAGAGTTTAATTTTTAGTCTCAGAAGAAGAATAATAAAATTAATAATAAGTTTAATAGGATAACAGTAGTCTGGCTTGCTACACAAGCCAGCCTAACTAGATTCTTAAAGTTTGAGAACAAACTTTGAGGCTGGCTTGTGAAAGCCTGACGGTAATAGTTAATTTAGTTTAAACAGTTTTTAAAAGTATGAAAAGATTGATAGATAGATAGATAGATAGATATAGATAGATAGATAGATAGATAGATAGATAGATAGATAGATAGATAGATAGATAGATAGATAGATAGATAGATTAGCATGGTATTAGCATGATTCTAACGTGAATTAGCATGTTGTTAGCATGATTCTAGCGTGAATTACCAAGTTGTTAGCATGATTTTAGCATGAATTAGCATGTTGTTAGCATGATTCTAGCATAAATTAGCATGTTGCTAGCACAATTATAGCATGAATTAGCATGTTACTAGCATGATTTTAGCATAAATTAGAATATTGTTAGCATGATTTTAGCATGAATTAGCATGTTGTTAGCATGATTCTAGCATGAATTGGCATGTTACTAGCATGATTCTAGCATGAATTAGCATGTTACTAGCACGTTTCTAGCATGAATTAGCATGTTGTTAGCACGATTCTAGCATGAATTAGCATGTTATTAGCACGATTTTAGCATGAATTACCATGTTACTAGCACGATTCTAGCATGAATTAGCATGTTACTAGCATGATTCTAGCATGAATTAGCATGTTGTTAGCACGATTATAGCATGAATTAGTATGTTACTAGCATGATTCTAGCATGAATTAGCATGTTACTAGCACGATTCTAGCATGAATTAGCATGTTGTTAGCACGATTCTAGCATGAATTAGCATGTTACTAGCATGATTCTAGCATGAATTAGCATGTTACTAGCATAATTTTAGCATTAATTAGCATGATTCTAGCATGAATTAGCATGTTGTTAGCATGATTTTAGCATGATTTAGCATGTTACTAGCATGATTCTAGCATGAATTAGCATGTTACTAGCATGATTCTAGCATGAATTAGCATGTAACTAGCATGATTCTAGCATAAATTAGCATGTTGTTAGCACGATTCTAGCATGAATTAGCATGTTACTAGCATGATTCTAGCATGAATTAGCATGTTACTAACACGATTCTATCATGAATTAGCATGTTGTTAGCATGATTCTAGCATAAATTAGCATGTTACTAGCATGATTTTAGCATGAATTAGCATGTTGTTAGCATGATTCTAGCATGAATTAACATGTTACTAGCATGATTCTAGCATGAATTAGCATGTTGTTAGCATGATTCTAGCATGAATTAGCATGTTGTTAGCATGATTCTAGCATGAATTAGCATGTTACTAGCATGATTCTACCATGAATTAGCATGTAACTAGCATGATTCTAGCATGAATTAGCATGTTCTTAGCATGATGGATAGATAGATAGATAGATAGATAGATAGATAGATAGATAGATAGATAGATGATAGATAGATAGATAGATAGATAGATAGATAGATAGATAGATATAGGTAGGTAGGTAGATAGATAGATAGATAGATAGATAGATAGATAGATAGATAGATAGATAGATAGATAGATAGATAGATAGAGGTAGATAGATAGATAGATAGATAGATAGATAGATAGATAGATAGATAGATAGATAGATAGATAGATAGATAGATAGATAGATCGATCGATAGATAGATAGATATAGGTAGGTAGATAGATAGATAGATAGATAGATAGATAGATAGAGGTAGATAGATAGATAGATAGATAGATAGATAGATAGATAGATAGATAGATAGATAGATAGATAGATAGATATAGGTAGATAGATAGATAGATAGATAGATAGATAGATAGATAGATAGATAGATAGATAGATAGATAGATAGATAGATAGATAGATAGATAGATAGATAGATAGATATAGGTAGATAGATAGATAGATAGATAGATAGATAGAGGTAGATAGATAGATAGATAGATAGATAGATAGATAGATAGATAGATAGATAGATAGATAGATAGAGGTGGATAGATAGATAGATAGATAGATAGATAGATAGATAGATAGATAGATAGATAGATAGATAGATAGATAGATAGATAGATAGAGGTAGATAGATAGAGGTAGATAGATAGATAGATAGATAGATAGATAGATAGATAGATAGATAGATAGAGGTAGATAGATAGATAGATAGATAGATAGATAGATAGATAGATAGATAGATAGATAGATAGATAGATAGATAGATAGATAGTGTGTGAGCATGAGTCAAACAAGCCAACCCCCGCCTCTCTACGATGTTCTGATGCTGAGATATAGCTGCTGTTATATCGTTGCTAGGTTAGTCTGTTTTGTTGCTATGGAGTTGATTGACAGCTTAGACTGATGATGTATCAAAGCTTCTTGCCAGTATGAACAGTTAAAAACAACCCCCATGTCTCTATCACACTGCAGCATGACAATTTCAGTCTGAACCTCTTTAATGGCAGTCTATGGGACAGTTGCTAGGGCGCAGTATCTGGTTGTTAGGGCGTGGCTAGAAAGTTTAAAGGCCATCAGTGATTGGCTGCTGGCTAGACTGAGTTAAATGAGCTCAGCCATTAGTCTGTAGGACAGTCTGATGCAGAGTTATGAGCTCACAAAGTTTGATCCAATGTAAAGTCAATGAGAGTCTTTTGCAATGCAAGTCTATGGGACGGTTTCTAGGGTCCAAAAGTGGTTGCTAGGGCGTGGCCAGAAAGTTTAAAGGTGATCAGTCATTGGCAGTTTGATAGTCTGAGTTAAATGAGCCCAGTTAGAAGTCTGTGTGACATTCTGATGCGGAGTTATGAGGTCACAAAGTTTGATCCAATGTTACGTCTATGGGATTTTTCCGACGGTCCCGGGACGTTTTTCGGGAAACCGAAAGTCGGATCAGTCGGAAAGGATATAGCAACTCGAGTCAGAATAGTTCGGAGGTCTGACCCGAGTTTGATGGTCATAGCTTGAAAGGCCTAGGACGAGATAGAGTTTAATTTTTAGTCTCAGAAGAAGAATAATAAATATAACTAGATTCTTAAAGTTTGAGAACAAACTTTGAGGCTGGCTTGTGAAAGCCTGACGGTAATAGTTAATTTAGTTTAAACAGTTTTTAAAAGTATGAAAAGATTGATAGATAGATAGATAGATAGATAGATAGATAGATAGATAGATAGATAGATAGATATAGATAGATAGATAGATAGATAGATAGATAGATAGATAGATAGATAGATAGATAGATAGATAGATAGATTAGCATGGTATTAGCATGATTCTAACGTGAATTAGCATGTTGTTAGCATGATTCTAGCGTGAATTACCAAGTTGTTAGCATGATTTTAGCATGAATTAGCATGTTGTTAGCATGATTCTAGCATAAATTAGCATGTTGCTAGCACAATTATAGCATGAATTAGCATGTTACTAGCATGATTTTAGCATAAATTAGAATATTGTTAGCATGATTTTAGCATGAATTAGCATGTTGTTAGCATGATTCTAGCATGAATTGGCATGTTACTAGCATGATTCTAGCATGAATTAGCAAGTTACTAGCACGTTTCTAGCATGAATTAGCATGTTGTTAGCACGATTCTAGCATGAATTAGCATGTTGTTAGCACGATTCTAGCATGACTTACCATGTTACTAGCACGATTCTAGCATGAATTAGCATGTTACTAGCACGATTCTAGCATGAATTAGCATGTTGTTAGCACGATTATAGCATGAATTAGTATGTTACTAGCATGATTCTAGCATGAATTAGCATGTTACTAGCACGATTCTAGCATGAATTAGCATGTTGTTAGCACGATTCTAGCATGAATTAGCATGTTACTAGCATGATTCTAGCATGAATTAGCATGTTACTAGCATAATTTTAGCATTAATTAGCATGATTCTAGCATGAATTAGCATGTTGTTAGCATGATTTTAGCATGATTTAGCATGTTACTAGCATGATTCTAGCATGAATTAGCATGTTACTAGCATGATTCTAGCATGAATTAGCATGTAACTAGCATGATTCTAGCATAAATTAGCATGTTGTTAGCACGATTCTAGCATGAATTAGCATGTTACTAGCATGATTCTAGCATGAATTAGCATGTTACTAACACGATTCTATCATGAATTAGCATGTTGTTAGCATGATTCTAGCATAAATTAGCATGTTACTAGCATGATTTTAGCATGAATTAGCATGTTGTTAGCATGATTCTAGCATGAATTAACATGTTACTAGCATGATTCTAGCATGAATTAGCATGTTGTTAGCATGATTCTAGCATGAATTAGCATGTTGTTAGCATGATTCTAGCATGAATTAGCATGTTACTAGCATGATTCTACCATGAATTAGCATGTAACTAGCATGATTCTAGCATGAATTAGCATGTTCTTAGCATGATGGATAGATAGATAGATAGATAGATAGATAGATAGATAGATAGATAGATAGATAGATAGATAGATAGATAGATAGATAGATAGATAGATAGATAGATAGTTAGATAGATAGATAGATAGATATAGGTAGGTAGATAGATATATAGATAGATAGATAGATAGATAGATAGATAGATAGATAGATAGATAGATAGATAGATAGATAGATAGATAGATAGATATAGGTAGGTAGATAGATAGATAGATAGATAGATAGATAGATAGATAGATAGATAGATAGATAGATAGATAGATAGATAGATAGATATAGGTAGATAGATAGATAGATAGATAGATAGATAGATAGATAGATAGATAGATAGATAGATAGATATAGGTAGATAGATAGATAGATAGATAGATAGATAGATAGATAGAGGTAGATAGATAGATAGATAGATAGATAGATAGATAGATAGATAGATAGATAGATAGATAGATAGATAGATAGATAGATATAGGTAGATAGATCGATAGATAGATAGATAGAGGTAGATAGATAGATGGATAGATAGATAGATAGATAGATAGATAGATAGATAGATAGATAGATAGATAGAGATAGATAGATAGATAGATAGATAGATAGATAGATAGATAGATAGATAGATAGATATAGGTAGATAGATGGATAGATAGATAGATATAGATAGATAGATAGATAGATAGATAGATAGATAGATAGATAGATAGATAGATAGATAGATAGATAGATAGATAGATGGTGTAAGAGCATGAGTCAAACAAGCCAACCCCCGCCTCTCTACGATGTTCTGATGCTGAGATATAGCTGGTGCCATATCGTTGCTAGGTTAGTCTGTTTTGTTGCTATGGAGTTGATTGACAGCTTAGACTGATGATGTATCAAAGCTTCTTGCCAGTATGAACAGTTAAAAACAACCCCCATGTCTCTATCACAGTGCAGCATGACAATATCAGTCTGAACCTCTTTAATTGCAGTCTATGGGACAGTTGCTAGGGTGCAGTATCTAGTTGTTAGGGTGTGGCTAGAAAGTTAAAAGGCCATCGGTGATTGGCTGCTGGCTAGACTGAGTTAAATGAGCTCAGCCATTAGTCTGTAGGACAGTCTGATGCAGAGTTATGAGCTCACAAAGTTTGATCCCATGTAAAGTCAATGAGAGTCTTTTGCAATGGAAGTCTATGGGACGGTTTCTAGGGTCCAAAAGTGGTTGCTAGGGCGTGGCCAGAAAGTTTAAAGGTGGTCAGTCATTGGCAGTTTGATAGTCTGAGTTAAATGAGCCCAGTTAGAAGTCTGTGTGACATTCTGATGCGGAGTTATGAGGTCACAAAGTTTGATCCAATGTTAAGTCTATGGGATTTTTCCGACGGTCCCGGGACGTTTTTCGGAAAACCGAAAGTCGGATCAGTCGGAAAAGATATAGCAACTCGAGTCAGAATAGTTCGGAGGTCTGACCCGAGTTTGATGGTCATAGCTTGAAAGGCCTAGGACGAGATAGAGTTTAATTTTTAGTCTCAGAAGAAGAATAATAATATTAATAATAATAAGTTTAATAGGATAACAGTAGTCTGGCTTGCTACACAAGCCAGCCTAACTAGATTCTTAAAGTTTGAGAACAAACTTTGAGGCTGGCTTGTGAAAGCCTGACGGTAATAGTTTATTTAGTTTAAACAGTTTTTAAAAGTATGAAAAGATAGATATATAGCTAGATAGATAGATAGATAGATAGATAGATAGATAGATAGATAGATAGATAGATAGATAGATAGATAGATAGATAGATAGATAGATAGATATAGATTAGCATGGTATTAGCATGATTCTAACGTGAATTAGCATGTTGTTAGCATGATTCTAGCGTGAATTAGCATGTTGTTAGCATGATTTTAGCATGAATTAGCATGTTGTTAGCATGATTCTTGCATGAATTAGCATGTTGCTAGCATAATTCTAGCATGAATTAGCATGTTACTAGCATGATTTTAGCATGAATTACAATGTTGTTAGCATGATTTTAGCATGAATTAGCATGTTGTTAGCATGATTTTAGCATGAATTAGCATGTTACTAGCACGTTTCTAGCATGAATTAGCATGTTACTAGCACGATTCTAGCATGAATTAGCATGTTACTAGCACGATTCTAGCATGAATTAGCATGTTTTTAGCATGATTCTAGCATGAATTAGCATGTTGTTAGCATGATTCTAGCATGATTTAACATGTTACTAGCATGATTCTAGCATGAATTAGCATGTTACTAGCATGATTCTAGCATGAATTAGCATGTTGTTAGCATAATTTTAGCATTAATTAGCATGATTCTAGCATGAATTAGCATGTTGTTAGCATGATTCTAGCATGAATTAACATGTTACTAGCATGATTCTAGCATGAATTAGCATGTTACTAGCATGATTCTAGCATGAATTAGCATGTAACTAGCTTGATTCTAGCATAAATTAGCATGTGACTAGCATGATTCTAGCATGACTTGGCATGTTGTTAGCATGATTCTAGCATGAATTAGCATGTTACTAGCACGATTCTAGCATGAATTAGCATGTTACTAGCATAATTTTAGCATTAATTAGCATGATTCTAGCATGAATTAGCATGTTGTTAGCATGATTCTAGCATGATTTACCATGTTACTACCATGATTCTAGCATGAATTAGCATGTTACTAGCATGATTCTAGCATGAATTAGCATGTAACTAGCATGATTCTAGCATAAATTAGCATGTGACTAGCATGATTCTAGCATTACTTAGCATGTTGTTAGCATGATTCTAGCATGAATTAGCATGTGACTAGCATGATTCATAATGAGTTAGCATGTTACTAGCATGAATTACCATGTTGTTAGCATGATTCTAGCATGAATTAGCATGTGACTAGCATGATTCTACCATGAATTAGTATGTGCCTAGCATGATTCTAGCATGAATTAACATGTAACTAGCATGATTCTAGCATGAATTAGTATGTTGTTAGCATGATAGATAGATAGATAGATAGATAGATAGATAGATAGATAGATAGATAGATAGATAGATAGATAGAGGTAGATAGATAGATAGATAGATAGATAGATAGATAGATAGAGGTAGATAGATAGATAGATAGATAGATAGATAGATAGATAGATAGATAGATAGATAGATAGATAGAAAGATAGATAGATAGATAGAAAGATGTAGATAGATAGATAGATAGATAGATAGATAGATTAGATAGATAGATAGATAGATAGATAGATAGATAGATAGATAGATAGATAGATAGATAGTGTGCGAGCATGAGTCAAACAAGCCAACCCCCGCCTCTCTACGATGTTCTGATGCTGAGATATAGCTGGTGTCATATCGTTGCTAGGTTAGTCTGTTTTGTTGCTATGGAGTTGATTGACAGCTTAGACTGATGATGTATACAAGCTTCTTGCCAGTATGAACAGTTAAAAACAATCCCCATGTCTCTATCACAATGCAGCATGACAATATCAGTCTGAACCTATTTAATGGCAGTCTATGGGACAGTTGCTAGGGTGCAGTATCTGGTTGTTAGGGTGTGGCTAGAAAGTTAAAAGGCCATCAGTGATTGGCTGCTGGCTAGACTGAGTTAAATGAGCTCAGCCATTAGTCTGTAGGACAGTCTGATGCAGAGTTATGAGCTCACAAAGTTTGATCCCATGTAAAGTCAATGAGAGTATTTTGCAATGGAAGTCTATGGGACGGTTTCTAGGGTCCAAAAGTGGTTGCTAGGGCGTGGCCAGAAAGTTTAAAGGTGGTCAGTCATTGGCAGTTTGATAGTCTGAGTTAAATGAGCCCAGTTAGAAGTCTGTGTGACATTCTGATGCGGAGTTATGAGGTCACAAAGTTTGATCCAATGTTACGTCTATGGGATTTTTCCGACGGTCCCGGGACGTTTTTCGGAAAACCGAAAGTCGGATCAGTCGGAAAAGATATAGCAACTCGAGTCAGAATAGTTCGGAGGTCTGACCCGAGTTTGATGGTCATAGCTTGAAAGGCCTAGGACGAGATAGAGTTTAATTTTTAGTCTCAGAAGAAGAATAATAAAACTAGATTCTTAAAGTTTGAGAACAAACTTTGAGGCTGGCTTGTGAAAGCCTGACGGTAATAGTTTATTTGGTTTAAACAGTTTTAAAAAGTATGAATAGATAGATAGATAGATAGATAGATAGATAGATAGATAGATAGATAGATAGATAGATAGATAGATAGATAGATTAGCATATTATTAGCATGATTTAACGTAAAATAGCATGTTGTTAGCATGATTCTAGCATGAATTAGCATGTTACTAGCATGATTTTAGCATGAATTAGCATGTTGTTAGCATGATTTTAGCATGAATTAGCATGTTACTGGCATGATTCTAGCATGAATTAGCCTGTTACTAGCATGATTCTAGCATGAATTAGCATGTGCCTAGCATGATTTTAACATGAATTAGCATGTTACTAGCATGATTTTAGCAAAAATTAGCATGATTCTAGCATGAATTAGCATGTTATTAGCATGATTCTAGCATGATTTAGCATGTTACTAGCAAGATTCTAGCATGAATTAGCATGCTACTAGCATGATTCTAGCATAAATTAGCATGTTGTTAGCATGATTCTAGCATAAATTAGCATGTTGTTAGCATGCTTCTAGCATGAATTAGCATGTTACTAGCATGAATTAGCATGTTGTTAGCATGATTCTAACATGAATTAGCATGTTACTAGCATGATTCTAGCATGAATTAGCATGTTGTTAGCATGATTCTAGCATGAATTAGCATTTGACTAGCATGATTCTAGCATGAATTAGCATGTTGTTAGCAAGATTCTAGCAAAAATTAGCATGTTGTTAGCATGATTCTAGCATAAATTAGCATGTTGTTAGCATGATTCTAGCATGAATTAGCATATTACTAGCATAATTCTAGCATGAATTAGCATGTTGTTAGCATGATTCTAGCATGAATTAGCATGTTACTAGCATGATTCTAGCATGAATTAGCATGTTGTTAGCATGATTCTAGCATGAATTAGCATGTTACTAGCATGATTCTAGCATGAATTAGCATGTTTTTAGCATGATTCTAGCATAATTTAGCATGATACTAGCATGATTCTAGCATGAATTAGCATGTTACTAGCATGATTCTAGCATGAATTAGCATGTTGTTAGCATGATTCTAGCATAAATTCGCATGTTGTTAGCATGATTCTAGCATGATTTTGCATGTTACTAGCATGATTCTAGCATGAATTAGCATGTTACTAGCATGATTCTAGCATGAATTAGCATGTAACTAGCATGATTCTAGCATGAATTAGCATGTTGTTAGCATGATTCTAGCATGAATTAGCATGTTACTAGCATGATTCTAGCATGAATTAGCATGTTACTAGCATGATTCTAGCATGAACTAGCATGTTGTTAGCATGATTCTAGCATGAATTAGCATGCTGTTAGCACAGTTCTAGCATGAAATAGCATGTTACTAACAAGATTCTAGCATGAATTAGCATGTTACTAGCATGATTCTAGCATGAATTAGCATGTTACTAGCATGTTACTAGCATCAGCATGTTACTAGCATGATTTTAGCATGAATTAGCATGTTACTAGCATGTTACTAGCATCAGCATGTTACTAGCATGATTTTAGCATGAATTAGCATGATTCTAGCAGGAATTAGCATGTTGTTAGCATGATTCTAGCATGAATTAGCATGTGACTAGCATGATTTAGCATGTGACTAGCATGATTCTAGCATGAATTAGCATGTAACTAGCATGATTCTAGCATGAATTAGCATGTAACTAGCATGATTCTAGCATGAATTAGCATGCTGTTAGCATGATGGATAGATAGATAGATAGATAGATAGATAGATAGATAGATAGATAGATAGATAGATAGATAGATAAAGGTAGATAGATAGATAGATAGATAGATAGATAGATAGATAGATAGATAGATAGATAGATAGATAGATAGATAGATAGAAAGATGTAGATAGATAGATAGATGGTGTGCGAGCATGAGTCAAACAAGCCAACCCCCGCCTCTCTACGATGTTCTGATGCTGAGATATAGCTGGTGTCATATCGTTGCTAGGTTAGTCTGTTTTGTTGCTATGGAGTTGATTGACAGCTTAGACTGATGATGTATACAAGCTTCTTGCCAATATGAACAGTTAAAAACAACCCCCATGTCTCTATCACACTGCAGCATGACAATATCAGTCTGAACCTCTTTAATGGCAGTCTATGGGACAGTTGCTAGGGTGCAGTATCTGGTTGTTAGGGTGTGGTTAAAAAGTTAAAAGGCCATCAGTGATTGGCTGCTGGCTAGACTGAGTTAAATGAGCTCAATCATTAGTCTGTAGGACAGTCTGATGCAGAGTTATGAGCTCACAAAGTTTGATCCAATGTAAAGTCAATGAGAGTCTTTTGCAATGGAAGTCTATGGGACGGTTTCTAGGGTCCAAAAGTGGTTGCTAGGGCGTGGCCAGAAAGTTTAAAGGTGGTCAGTCATTGGCAGTTTGATAGTCTGAGTTAAATGAGCCCAGTTAGAAGTCTGTGTGACATTCTGATGCGGAGTTATTAGGTCACAAAGTTTGATCCAATGTTACGTCTATGGGATTTTTCCGACGGTCCCGGGACGTTTTTCGGGAAACCGAAAGTCGGATCAGTCGGAAAGGATATAGCAACTCGAGTCAGAATAGTTCGGAGGTCTGACCCGAGTTTGATGGTCATAGCTTGAAAGGCCTAGGACGAGATAGAGTTTAATTTTTAGTCTCAGAAGAAGAATAATAAATATAATAATAAGTTTAATAGGATAACAGTAGTCTGGCTTGCTACACAAGCCAGCCTAACTAGATTCTTAAAGTTTGAGAACAAACTTTGAGGCTGGCTTGTGAAAGCCTGACGGTAATAGTTTATTTAGTTTAAACAGTTTTAAAAAGTGTGAAAAGATAGATAGATAGATAGATAGATAGATAGATAGATAGATAGATAGATAGATAGATAGATAGATAGATAGAGAGATAGAGAGATAGATAGATAGATTAGCATGTTATTAGCATGATTTTAACGTGAAATAGCATGTTGTTAGCATGATTCTAGCATGAATAAGCATGTTACTAGCATGATTTTAGCATGAATTAGCATGTTGTTAGCATGATTTTAGCATAAATTAGCATGTTACTAGCATGATTCTAGCATGAATTAGCATGTTGTTCGCATGATTCTAGCATGAATTAGCATGTTGTTAGCACGATTCTAGCATGAATTAGCATGTTACTAGCATGATCCTAGCATGAATTAGCATGTACCTAGCATGATTTTAACATGAATTAGCATGTTACTAGCATGATTTTAGCATGAATTAGCATGTTATTAGCATAATTCTAGCATGAATTAGCACGTTGTTAGCATGATTCTAGCATGAATTAGCATGTTACTAGCATGATTCTAGCATGAATTAGCATGTTACTAGCATGATTCTAGCATGATTTAGCATGTTGTTAGCATGCTTTTAGCATGAATTAGCATGTTACTAGCATGATTCTAGCATGAATTAGCATGTTGTTAGCATGATTTTAGCATGAATTAGCATGTTACTAGCATGATTTTAGCAATAATTAGCATGTTGTTAGCATGATTTTAACATGAATTAGCATGTTGTTAGCACGATTCTAGCATGAATTAGCATGTTACTAGCATGATTCTAGCATGAATTAGCACAATTCTAGCATGAATTAGCATGTTGTTAGCATGATTCTAGCATGAATTAGCATGTTGTTAGCATGATTCTGGCATGATTTAGCATGTTACTAGCAAGATTCTAGCATGAATTAGCATGCTACTAGCATGATTCTAGCATAAATTAGCATGTTGTTAGCATGCTTCTAGCATGAATTAGCATGTTACTAGCATGATTCTAGCATGAATTAGCATGTTGTTAGCATGATTCTAACATGAATTAGCATGTTACTAGCATGATTCTAGCATGAATTAGCATGTTGTTAGCATGATTCTAGCATGAATTAGCATTTCACTAGCATGATTCTAGCATGAATTAGCATGTTGTTAGCATGATTCTAGCATGAATTAGCATGTTGTTAGCATGATTCTAGCATGAATTAGCATGTTGTTAGCATGATTCTAACATGAATTAGCATGTTACTAGCATGATTCTAGCATGAATTAGCATGTTGTTAGCATGATTCTAGCATGAATTAGCATGTTACTAGCATGATTCTAGCATGAATTAGCATGTTGTTAGCACGATGCTAGCATGAATTAGCATGATACTAGCATGATTCTAGCATTAATTAGCATGTTACTAGCATGAATCTAGCATGAATTAGCATGTTGTTAGCATGATTCTAGCATGGATTAGCATGTTACTAGCATGATTTTAGCATAAATTAGCATGATTCTAGCATGAATTAGCATGTTGTTAGCATGATTCTAGCATGAATTAGCATGTGACTAGCATGATTCTAGCATGAATTAGCATGTGACTAGCATGATTCTAGCATGAATTAGCATGTAACTAGCATGATTCTAGCATGAATTAGCATGTTGTTAGCATGATGGATAGATAGATAGATAGATAGATAAATAGATAGATAGATAGATAGATAGATAGATAGATAGATAGATAGATAGATAGATGTAGATAGATAGATAGATAGATAGATAGGTAGAGGTAGATAGATAGATAGATAGATAGATAGATAGATAGATAGATAGATAGATAGATAGATAGATAGATAGATAGATAGATAGATAGATAGATAGATAGATAGATAGATAGATAGATAGATACAGACAGACAGACAGACAGACAGACAGATAGATAGATAGGTAAAGGTAGATAGATAGATAGATAGATAGATAGATAGATAGATAGATAGATAGATAGATAGATAGATAGATAGATAGATAGATAGATAGATAGATAGATAGATAGACAGAAAGATAGATAGATAGATAGATAGTTAGAGATAGATAGATAGATAGATAGATAGATAGATAGATCGATAGATAGATGGTGTAAGAGCATGAGTCAAACAAGCCAACCCCCGCCTCTCTACGATGTTCTGATGCTGAGATATAGCTGGTGCCATATCGTTGCTAGGTTAGTCTGTTTTGTTGCTATGGAGTTGATTGACAGCTTAGACTGATGATGTATCAAAGCTTCTTGCCAGTATGAACAGTTAAACACAACCCCCATGTCTCTATCACACTGCAGCATGACAATATCAGTCTGAACCTCTTTAATTGCAGTCTATGGGACAGTTGCTAGGGTGCAGTATCTGGTTGTTAGGGCGTGGCTAGAAAGTTAAAAGGCCATCGGCGATTGGCTGCTGGCTAGACTGAGTTAAATGAGCTCAGCCGTTAGTCTGTAGGACAGTCAGATGCAAAGTTATGAGCTCACAAAGTTTGATCCAATGTAAAGTCAATGAGAGTCTTTTGCAATGGAAGTCTATGGGACGGTTTCTAGGGTCCAAAAGTGGTTGCTAGGGCGTGGCCAGAAAGTTTAAAGGTGATCAGTCATTGGCAGTTTGATAGTCTGAGTTAAATGAGCCCAGTTAGAAGTCTGTGTGACATTCTGATGCGGAGTTATGAGGTCACAAAGTTTGATCCAATGTTACGTCTATGGGATTTTTCCGACGGTCCCGGGACGTTTTTCGGAAAACCGAAAGTCGGATCAGTCGGAAAAGATATAGCAACTCGAGTCAGAATAGTTCGGAGGTCTGACCCGAGTTTGATGGTCATAGCTTGAATGGCCTAGGACGAGATAGAGTTTAATTTTTAGTCTCAGAAGAAGAATAATAATATTAATAACTAGATTCTTAAAGTTTGAGAACAAACTTTGAGGCTGGCTTGTGAAAGCCTGACGGTAATAGTTTATTTAAACAGTTTTAAAAAGTATGATAGATAGATAGATAGATAGATAGATAGATAGATAGATAGATAGATAGATAGATAGATAGATAGATAGATAGATGTTGTTAGCATGATTCTAGCATGAATTAGCATAATGTTAGCATGATTCTAGCATGAATTAGCATGTTGTTAGCATGATTGTAGCATGAATTAGCATGTTGTTAGCATGATTTTAGCATGATTTAGCATGTTGTTAGCATGATTCTAGCATGATTTAGCATGTTGTTAGCACGATTCTAGCATGAATTAGCATGTTACTAGCATGATTCTAGCATGAATTAGCATGTTGTTAGCATGATTCTAGCATGAATTAGCATGTTACTAGCATGATTCTAGTAGGAATTAGCATGTTACTAGCACGATTCTAGCATGAATTAGCATGTTACTAGCATGATTCTAGCATGAATTAGCATGTACCTAGCATGATTTTAACATGAATTAGCATGTTACTAGCATGATTTTAGCATGAATTAGCACGATTCTAGCATGAATTAGCATGTTGTTAGCATGATTCTAGCATGAATTAGCATGTTACTAGCATGATTCTAGCATGAATTATCATGTTGTTAGCATGATTCTAGCATGAATTAGTATGTTACTAGCATGATTCTAGCATGAATTAGCATGTTGTTAGCTTGATTCTAGCATGAATTAGCATGTTACTAGCATGATTCTAGCATGAATTAGCATGTTACTAGCACGATTCTAGCATGAATTAGCATGTTACTAGCATGATTCTAGCATGAATTATCATGTTGTTAGCATGATTCTAGCATGAATTAGTATGTTACTAGCATGATTCTAGCATGAATTAGCATGTTACTAGCATGATTCTAGCATGAATTAGCATGTTGTTAGCACGATTCTAGCATGAATTAGCATTTGACTAGCATGATTCTAGCATGAATTAGCATGTGACTAGCATGATTTTAGCATGAATTAGCATGTTGTTAGCATGATTCTAGGATGAATTAGCATGTTACTAGCATGATTCTAGCATGAATTAGCATGTTGTTAGCATGATTCTAAGATGAATTAGCATGCTACTAGCATGATTCTAGCACAAATTAGCATGTTGTTAGCATGATTCTAACATGAATTACCATGTTACTAGCATGATTCTAGCATGAATTAGCATGTTGTTAGCATGATTCTAGCATGAATTAGCATGTGACTAGCATGATTCTAGCATGAATTAGCATGTTGTTAGCATGATTCTAGTATGAATTAGCATGTGACTGGCATGATTCTAGCATGAATTAGCATGTGACTAGCATGATTCTAGCATGAATTAGCATGTAACTAGCATGATTCTAGCATGAATTAGCATGTTGTTAGCATGATGGATAGATAGATAGATAGATAGATAGATAGATAGATAGATAGATAGATAGATAGATAGATAGATAGATAGATAGATAGATAGATAGATAGATAGATAGATAGTTAGAGATAGATAGATAGATAGATAGATAGATAGATAGATAGATAGATAGATAGATAGATAGATAGATAGATAGATAGATAGATAGATAGATAGAGGTAGATAGGTAGATACACAGATAGATAGATAGATAGATAGATAGATAGATAGATAGATAGATAGATAGATAGATAGATAGATAGATAGATAGATAGATAGATAGATAGATAGATAAATAGATGTAGATAGATAGATAGATAGATAGATAGATAGATAGATAGATAGATAGATAGAGGTAGATAGATAGATAGATAGATAGATAGATAGATAGATAGATAGATAGATAGATAGATAGATAGATGTTGTGCGAGCATGAGTCAAACAAGCCAACCCCCGCCTCTCTACGATGTTCTGATGCTGAGATATAGCTGCTGTTATATCGTTGCTAGGTTAGTCTGTTTTGTTGCTATGGAGTTGATTGACAGCTTAGACTGATGATGTATCAAAGCTTCTTGCCAGTATGAACAGTTAAAAACAACCCCCATGTCTCTATCACACTGCAGCATGACAATATCAGTCTGAACCTCTTTAATGGCAGTCTATGGGACAGTTGCTAGGGTGCAGTATCTGGTTGTTAGGGTGTGGCTAAAAAGTTAAAAGGCCATTAGTAATTGGCTGCTGGCTAGACTGAGTTAAATGACGTCAGCCATTAGTCTGTAGGACAGTCTGATGCAGAGTTATGAGCTCACAAAGTTTGATCCCATGTAAAGTCAATGAGAGTCTTTTGCAATGGAAGTCTATGAGACGGTTTCTAGGGTCCAAAAGTGGTTGCTAGGGCGTGGCCAGAAAGTTTAAAGGTGATCAGTCATTGGCAGTTTGATAGTCTGAGTTAAATGAGCCCAGTTAGAAGTCTGTGTGACATTCTGATGCGGAGTTATGAGGTCACAAAGTTTGATCCAATGTTAAGTCTATGGGATTTTTCCGACGGTCCCGGGACGTTTTTCGGAAAACCGAAAGTCGGATCAGTCGGAAAGGATATAGCAACTCGAGTCAGAATAGTTCGGAGGTCTGACCCGAGTTTGATGGTCATAGCTTGAAAGGTCTAGGTGGAGATAGAGTTTAATTTTTAGTCTCAGAAGAAGAATAATAATATTAATAAAAACTAGATATTAAAGTTTGAGGACAAACTTTATGGTGGCTTGAAAAGCCGAATCTGAAAGTTTGAAGTGGTTTTAAAGTGTAAATAGAATGTTAGTATGATTTTAGCTTGAATTAACATATTACTAACATGAATTAGCATGTTAGTAGCATGATTCTTACATGAATTAGCATGTTGTTAGCATGATTCTAGCATGAATTAGCATGTTACTAGCATGATTCTAGCTTGAATTAGCATGTTGTTAGCATGATTCTAGCATGAATTAGCATTTTACTAGGCGGTTGCTAGGGTGTTTTAAGTGGTTGCTAGGTGGTTGCTAAGGTGGTGCAAGGCAGTTGCTAAGGTGGTCTGACTAGTTGCTAGGTGGTTGCTAAGGTGTTGCTAGATGGTTGCTAGGGTGTTTTGAGTGGTTGCTAGGTGGTTGCTAGGGTGGTGCTAGGCAGTTGCTAAGGTGTTCTGACTAGTTGCTAAGTGGTTACTAAGGTGTTGCAAGGTGGTGGCTAGGGTATTCTGAGTGGTTGCTAGGTGGTTGCTAAGGTGTTGCTAGGCGGTTGCTAGGGTGTTCTGAGTGGTTGCTAAGGTGTTGCTAGGTGGTTGCTAAGGTGTCCTAAGTGGTTGCTAGGTGGTTGCTAGGGTATTCTGATTGGTTGCTAAGGCCTTACTAGGTGGTTGCTAGGGTGTCCTGAGTGGTTGCTAGGTGGTTGCTAAGGTGTTGCTAGGTGGTTGCTAAGGTGTTGCTAGGCGGTTGCTAGGGTGTTCTGAGTGGTTGCTAGGTGGTTGCTAAGGTGTTGCTAGGTGGTTGCTAAGGTGTCCTAAGTGGTTGCTAGGTGGTTGCTAAGGTGTTGCTAGGTGGTTGCTAAGGTGTTGCTAGGCGGTTGCTAGGGTGTCCTAAGCGGTTGCTAGGTGGTTGCTAAGGTGTTGCTAGGTGGTTGCTAGGGTGTCCTGAGTGGTTGCTAGGTGGTTGCTAAGGTGTTGCTAGGTGGTTGCTAGGGTGTCCTGAGTGGTTGCTAGGTGGTTGCTAAGGTGTTGCTAGGTGGTTGCTAGGGTGTCCTGAGTGGTTGCTAGGTGGTTGCTAAGGCGTTGCTAGGGTGTTCTGAGTGGTTGCTAGGTGGTTGCTAAGGTGTTACTAGGCGGTTGCTAAGGTGTCCCAAGTGGTTGCTAGGTGGTTGCTAAGGTGTTGCTAGGTGGTTGCTAAGGTATTCTGAGTGGTTGCTAAGGCGTTGCTAGGCGGTTGCTAGGGTGTCCTGAGTGGTCGCTAGGCCCTTACTAAGGCATTACTAGGCCGTTGCTAGGTGGTTGCTAGGCGGTTGCTAGGGTAATTTGGGTGGTTGCTAGGCAGTTGCTAGGGTACCCTGGTTGGTTACTAGGCAAGCCTCACATACATGCTTGATAAAACATTTATACTTGGTAAGCATTTCTAGCAAGTTACAGTACTTGGCTAGTCAATATTAGCATGTAGCTAGTCACTGCTAGCATGTGTAGCATATAGGAAGTTCCGTTTGCTAGCATGAGTCAAACGAGCCAATCTCCAAGTCTCTACGATGTTCTGATGCTGAGATATAGCTGTTGATGAATGGTTGCTAGGGTACTCTGTTTTGTTGCTATGGGCGAGGTTACAGAGTGAACTTGAATGTGGTTGGTTGTCTTAGTCAAATGAACCAACCCCCATGTCTCTATGACTCTGCTTTGCAAAGATATGCATCTTGGCTTATTTTAATGGAAGTCTATGGAATCAATTTGGGGGCGTGGCTTGTGAGCTTTATTATCATATTGATATGCTCATTGGTTGTCTGAGTCAGATGAGCCATCCCCCAAGTCAATAGGACACTGCTATGCAAAGATATGCATGTAGGCCAGTTATTAACATGGGTCTAGTATGAATTAGCATGTTACTAGCATGATTCAAGTACAAATTAGCATGTCATTAGCATGTTTCCAGTATGAGTTAGCATGTCATTAGCATGATTAGCATATGAGTAGCATGTTGCTAGCATGATTGGCATGTCATTAGCATGTTAGAATTATAAGCATTTAATAGCACAGCTAATTACAGTCTATAGGACAGTTGCTAGGGTGCAGTATGTGGTAGTTAGGGGTGTGGCTAGAAAGTTAAAAGGCCATCAGTGATTGGCTGCTGGCTAGACTGAGTTAAATGAGCTCAGCCATTAGTCTCTATGACAGTCTGATGCAGAGTTATGAGCTCACAAAGTTTGATCCCATGTTAAGTCAATGAGAGTCTTTTGTAATGGAAGTCTACGGGACAGTTGCTAGGGTGCAGTATGTGGTAGTTAGGGGTGTGGCTAGAAAGTTAAAAGCTCATCAGTTATTGGCAGTTTGGTTGTCTGAGTTAAATGAGCTCAGCCATTAGTCTGTATGACAGTCTGATGCAGAGTTATGAGCTCACAAAGTTTGATCCCATGTTAAGTCAATGAGAGTCTTTCGAATGGAAGTCTACGGGACAGTTGCTAGGGTGCCATAAGTGGTTGCTAGGGAGTGGCTAGTAAGTCTAAAGGTCATCAGTGATTGGCTGCTGACTAGACTGAGTTGAATGGGGCCTGACTCTAGTCTGTAGGACAGTCTGATGCAGAGTTATGAGCTCACAAAGGTTGACCCAATGTTAAGTCAATGGCAGTCTTTTACAATGGAAGTCTATGGGACAGTTGCTAGGGTGCCAAAAGTGGTTGCTAGGGAGTGGCTAGTAAGTTTAAAGGTCATCAGTTATTGGCTGCTGGCTAGACTGAGTTAAATGAGCCCAGTTAGAAGTCTGTAGGACAGTCTGATGCAGAGTTATGAGGTCACAAAGTTTGACCCAATGTTAAGTCAATGGGAATTTTGGGAATTTTCCGGGTCGTTTTTCGGAAAACCGAAAGTCGGATCAGTTGGAACAGATATAGCAACCCGAGTCAGACCAGTTTGAAGGTTTGACGAAAGTTTGAAGTATGAAGCTTGAAAAGTTTAGGAGGAGATACACTTTAAAATTAGTCTCAGAAGAATAAGAAGAAGAAGAAGAAGAAGAATAATAATAAGTTTACGTGAGATAACAGTATGTTGGCTTTTCAAGCCACCATAATAATAATAAGTTTAATAGGATAACAGTAGTCTGGCTTGCTACACAAGCCAGCCTAATAATAAGTTTAATAGGATAACAGTAGTCTGGCTTGCTACACAAGCCAGCCTAACTAGATTCTTAAAGTTTGAGAACAAACTTTGAGGCTGGCTTGTGAAAGCCTGACGGTAATAGTTTATTTAGTTTAAACAGTTTTAAAAAGTATGAAAAGATAGATAGATAGATAGATAGATAGATAGATAGATAGATAGATAGATAGATAGATAGATAGATAGATAGATAGATTAGCATGTTATTACCATGATTTTAACGTGAAATAGCATGTTGTTAGCATGATTCTAGCATGAATTAGCATGTTACTAGCATGATTTTAGCATGAATTAGCATGTTGTTAGCATGAATTAGCATGTAACTAGCATGATTTTAGCATTAATTAGCATGTTGTTAGCATGATTTTACCATGAATTAGCATGTTGTTAGCACGATTCTAGCATGAATTAGCATGTTACTAGCATGATTGTAGCATGAATTAGCATGTTACTAGCATGATTTTAGCATGAATTAGCACAATTCTAGCGTGAATTAGCATGTTGTTAGCATGATTCTAGCATGAATTAGCATGTTGTTAGCATGATTCTAGCATGATTTAGCATGTTACCAGCAAGATTCTAGCATGAATTAGCATGCTACTAGCATGATTCTAGCATAAATTAGCATGTTGTTAGCATGCTTCTAGCATGAATTAGCATGTTACTATCATGATTCTAGCATGAATTAGCATGTTGTTAGCATGATTCTAACATGAATTAGCATGTTACTAGCATGATTCTAGCATGAATTAGCATGTTGTTAGCATGATTCTAGCATGAATTAGCATTTCACTAGCATGATTCTAGCATGAATTAGCATGTTGTTAGCATGATTCTAGCATGAATTAGCATGTTGTTAGCATGATTCTAGCATGAATTAGCATGTTACTAGCATGATTCTAGCATTAATTAGCATGTTGTTAGCATGATTCTAGCATGAATTAGCATGTTACTAGCATGATTCTAGCATGAATTAGCATGTTGTTAGCTTGATTCTAGCATGAATTAGCATGTTACTAGCATGATTCTAGCATGAATTAGCATGTTGTTAGCACGACGCTAGCATGAATTAGCATGATACTAGCATGATTCTAGCATGAATTAGCATGTTACTAGCATGAATCTAGCATGAATTAGCATGTTGTTAGCATGATTCTAGCATGAATTAGCATGTTACTAGCATGATTTTAGCATAAATTAGCATGATTCTAGCATGAATTAGCATGTTGTTAGCATGATTCTAGCATGAATTAGCATGTGACTAGCATGATTCTAGCATGAATTAGCATGTGACTAGCATGATTCTAGCATGAATTAGCATGTAACTAGCATGATTCTAGCATGAATTAGCATGTTGTTAGCATGATAGATAGATAGATAGATAGATAGATAGATAGATAGATAGATAGATAGGTAGAGGTAGATAGATAGATAGATAGATAGATAGATAGATAGATAGAGATAGATAGATGATAGATAGATAGATAGATAGATAGATAGATAGATAGATAGATAGATAGATAGATAGATAGATAGATAGATAGATAGATAGGTAGAGGTAGATAGATAAAGATAGATAGATAGATAGATAGATAGATAGATAGGTAGAGGTAGATAGATAGATAGATAGATAGATAGATAGATAGATAGGTAGAGGTAGATAGATAGATAGATAGATAGATAGATAGATAGATAGATAGATAGATAGATAGATAGATAGATAGATAGATAGGTAGAGGTAGATAGATAGATAGATAGATAGATAGATAGATAGATAGTGTGCGAGCATGAGTCAAACAAGCCAACCTCCGCCTCTCTATGATGTTCTGATGCTGAGATATAGCTGGTGCCATATCGTTGCTAGGTTAGTCTGTTTTGTTGCTATGGAGTTGATTTACAGCTTAGACTGATGATGTATCAAAGCTTCTTGACAGTAGGAACAGTTAAAAACAACCCCCATGTCTCTATCACACTGCAGCATGACAATATCAGTCTGAACCTCTTTAATGGCAGTCTATGGGACAGTTGCTAGGGTGCAGTATCTGGTTGTTAGGGTGTGGCTAGAAAGTTAAAAGGCCATCAGTGATTGGCTGCTGGCTAGACTGAGTTAAATGAGCTCAGCCATTAGTCTGTAGGACAGTCTGATGCAGAGTTTTGAGCTCACAAAGTTTGATCCCATGTAAAGTCAATGAGAGTATTTTGCAATGGAAGTCTATGGGACGGTTTCTAGGGTCCAAAAGTGGTTGCTAGGGCGTGGCCAGAAAGTTTAAAGGTAGTCATTCATTGGCAGTTTGATAGTCTGAGTTAAATGAGCCCAGTTAGAAGTCTGTGTGACATTCTGATGCGGAGTTATGAGGTCACAAAGTTTGATCCAATGTTACGTCTATGGGATTTTTCCGACGGTCCCGGGACGTTTTTCGGGAAACCGAAAGTCGGATCAGTCGGAAAGGATATAGCAACTCGAGTCAGAATAGTTCGGAGGTCTGACCCGAGTTTGATGGTCATAGCTTGAAAGGTCTAGGTGGAGATAGAGTTTAATTTTTAGTCTCAGAAGAAGAATAATAATATAAATAATAACTAGATTCTTAAAGTTTGAGAACAAACTTTGAGGCTGGCTTGTGAAAGCCTGACGGTAATAGTTTATTTAGTTTAAACAGTTTTAAAAAGTATGAAAAGATAGATAGATAGATAGATAGATAGATAGATAGATAGATAGATAGATAGATAGATAGATAGATAGATAGATAGATAGATAGATAGGTAGGTAGATAGATTAGCATGTTATTACCATGATTTTAACGTGAAATAGCATGTTGTTAGCATGATTCTAGCATGAATTAGCATGTTACTAGCATGATTTTAGCATGAATTAGCATGTTGTTAGCATGATTTTAGCATGAATTAGCATGTTACTAGCATGATTCTAGCATGAATTAGCATGCTACTAGCATGATTCTAGCATAAATTAGCATGTTGTTAGCACGATTCTAGCATGAATTAGCATGTTACTAGCATGATTCTAGCATGAATTAGCATGTTACTAGCATGATTTTAGCATGAATTAGCACAATTCTAGCATGAATTAGCATGTTGTTAGCATGATTCTAGCATGAATTAGCATGTTGTTAGCATGATTCTAGCATGATTTAGCATGTTACTAGCAAGATTCTAGCATGAATTAGCATGCTACTAGCATGATTCTAGCATAAATTAGCATGTTGTTAGCATGATTTTAACATGAATTAGCATGTTGTTAGCACGATTTTTAGCATGAATTAGCATGTTACTAGCATGATTCTAGCATGAATTAGCATGTTACTAGCATGATTTTAGCATGAATTAGCACCATTCTAGCATGAATTAGCATGTTGTTAGCATGATTCTAGCATGAATTAGCATGTGACTAGCATGATTCTAGCCTGAATTAGCATGTTGTTAGCATGATTCTAGTATAAATAGCATGTGACTAGCATGATTCTAGCATGAATTAGCATGTGACTAGCATGATTTTAGCATGAATTAGCATGTTACTAGCATGATTCTAGCATAAATTAGCATGTTTTTAGCATGATTCTAGCATGAATTAGCATGCTACTAGCATGATTCTAGCATAAATTAGCATGTTACTAGCATGATTCTAGCACAAATTAGCATGTTACTAGCATGAATCTAGCATGAATTAGCATGTTGTTAGCATGATTCTAGCATGAGTTAGCATGTTACTAGCATGATTCTAGCATGAATTAGCATGTTGTTAGCATGATTCTAGCATGAATTAGCATGTTACTAGCATGATTCTAGCATGAATTAGCATGTTGTTAGCATGATTCTAACATCAATTAGCATGTTACTAGCATGATTCTAGCATGAATTAGCATGTGAATAGCATGATTCTAGCATGAATTAGCATGTTGTTAGCATGATTCTAGTATAAATTAGCATGTGACTAGCATGATTCTAGCATGAATTAGCATGTGACTAGCATGATTCTAGCCTGAATTAGCATGTTGTTAGCATGATTCTAGTATAAATTAGCATGTGACTAGCATGATTCTAGCATGAATTAGCATGTGACTAGCATGATTCTAGCATGAATTAACATGTAACTAGCATGTTTCTAGCATGAATTAGCATATTGTTAGCATGATAGATAGATAGATAGATAGATAGATAGATAGATAGATAGATAGATAGATAGATAGATAGATAGATACAGACAGACAGACAGACAGACAGACAGACAGACAGACAGACAGACAGACAGACAGATAGATAGATAGATAGATAGAGGTAGATAGATAGATAGATAGATAGATAGATAGATAGATAGATAGATAGATAGATAGATAGATAGATAGATAGATAGATAGAGACAGACAGACAGACAGACAGACAGATAGACAGATAGATAGATAGATGTAGATAGATAGATAGATAGATAGATAGATAGATAGATAGATAGATAGATAGATAGATAGATAGATAGATAGATAGATAGATAGATAGAAAGATGTAGATAGATAGATAGATAGATAGAGAGATAGATAGATAGATAGATAGATAGATAGATAGATAGATAGATAGATAGATAGATAGTGTGCGAGCATGAGTCAAACAAGCCAACCCCCGCCTCTCTACGATGTTCTGATGCTGAGATATAGCTGGTGTCATATCGTTGCTAGGTTAGTCTGTTTTGTTGCTATGGAGTTGATTGACAGCTTAGACTGATGATGTATACAAGCTTCTTGCCAGTATGAACAGTTAAAAACAATCCCCATGTCTCTATCACAATGCAGCATGACAATATCAGTCTGAACCTATTTAATGGCAGTCTATGGGACAGTTGCTAGGGTGCAGTATCTGGTTGTTAGGGTGTGGCTAGAAAGTTAAAAGGCCATCAGTGATTGGCTGCTGGCTAGACTGAGTTAAATGAGCTCAGCCATTAGTCTGTAGGACAGTCTGATGCAGAGTTATGAGCTCACAAAGTTTGATCCCATGTAAAGTCAATGAGAGTCTTTTGCAATGGAAGTCTATGGGACGGTTTCTAGGGTCCAAAAGTGGTTGCTAGGGCGTGGCCAGAAAGTTTAAAGGTGGTCAGTCATTGGCAGTTTGATAGTCTGAGTTAAATGAGCCCAGTTAGAAGTCTGTGTGACATTCTGATGCGGAGTTATGAGGTCACAAAGTTTGATCCAATGTTACGTCTATGGGATTTTTCCGACGGTCCCGGGACGTTTTTCGGAAAACCGAAAGTCGGATCAGTCGGAAAGGATATAGCAACTCGAGTCAGAATAGTTCGGAGGTCTGACCCGAGTTTGATGGTCATAGCTTGAAAGGCCTAGGACGAGATAGAGTTTAATTTTTAGTCTCAGAAGAAGAATAATAATATTAACTAGACAGTAAAGTTCGTCGAGACAAACTTTGAGGCTGGCTTGACAAAGCCTGTTGGTAATAGTTTATTTAGTTTAAAAACAGTTTGAAAAAGTATAAGTAGCATGTTATTAGCATGATTCTAGCATAGATTAGCATGTTATTAGCATGAATTAGCATCTTATTAGTACGATTCTAGCATGGATTAGCATGTTATTAGCATGATTCTAGCACGATTTAGCATGTTACTAGCATAATTCTAGCATGAATTAGTGTGTTATTAGCATGATTGTAGTAAAATTAGCATGTTACCAGTGTTTCCTAGCATGAAGTAGCATGTTATTAGCATGATTCTAGTATGAATTAGCATGTCACTAGTATGAGTCTAGTATGAATTAGCATGTTACTAGTATGATTCTAGTATAAATTAGCATGTTATTAGCATGATTCTAGCATGAATAAGCATGTTACTAGCATGATTCTAGCATGAATTAGCATGTTACTAGCATGATTCTAGTATGAATTAGCATGATTCTAGCATGAATTAGCATGATTCTAGTATAAATTAGCATGAATTAGCATGATTCTAGCATGAATTAGCATGTTACTAGCATGATTCTAGAATAAATTAGCATGTCACTAGCATGATTCTAGTATGAATTAGCATGCTACTAGCATGATTATAGTATGAATTAGCATGTTACTAGCATGATTCTAGCATGAATTAGCATGTTACTAGTGTGATTCTAGCATGAATTAGCATGTTACTAGTATGATTCTAGCATGAATTAGCATGTTACTATCATGATTCCAGCATGAATTAGCACGTTATTAGCATGATTCTAGTATGAATTAGCATGTTACTAGCATGATTCTAGCATGAATTAGCATGTTACTTGCATGATTCTAGCATGAATTAGCATGTTATTAGCATGATTATATCATGCATTAGCATGTCACTAGCATGATTCTAGTATAAATTAGCATGTTACTAGCATGATTCTAGCATGAATTAGCATGTTATTAGCAAGATTCTAGTGTAAATTAGCATGTTATTAGCATGACTGTAGTATGAATTAGCATGTTACTAGCATGATTCTAGTATGAATTAGCATGTCACATAGCATGCTTAGGTGGTTGCTAGGGTCTTCTGAGTGGTTGCTAAATCGTCGCTAGGTAGTCTGTAGGGTGTCCTAAGTGGTTGCTAGGTGGTTGCTAAGATGTTGCTAGGTGGTTGCTAGGGTGTTCTGTGTGGTTGCTAGGTGGTTGCTAAGATGTTGCTAGGTGGTTGCTAGGGTGTTCTGACTGGTTGCTAGGTGGTTGCTAAGGTGTTGCTAGGCGGTTGCTAGGGTGTTCTGAGTGGTTGCTAGGTGGTTGCTAAGGTCTTGCTAGGTGGTTGCTGTGGTGTCCTGAGTGGTTGCTAGGTGGTTGGTAAGGTGTTGCTAGGCGGTTGCTAAGGTGTCCCAAGTGGTTGCTAGGTGGTTGCTAGGGTATTCTAATTGGTTGCTAAGGCGTTGCTAGGCGGTTGCTAGGGTGTCCTGTGTGGTCGCTAGGCCCTTACTAAGGCATTACTAGGCCGTTGCTAGGCCGTTGCTAGGGTAATTTTGGTGGTTGCTAGGCAGTTGCTAGGGTACCCTGGGTGGTTACTAGGCAAGCCTCACATACATGCTTGATAAAACATTTATACTTAGTAAGCATGTCTATCAAGTTACAGTACTTGGCTAGTCAATATTAGCATGTAGCTAATCACTGCTAGCATGTGTAGCATATAGGAAGTTCCGTTTGCTAGCATGAGTTGAACAAGCCAATTTTCAAGTCTCTACGATGTTCTGATGCTGAGATATAGCTGTTGATGAATGGTTGCTAGGGTACTCTGTTTTGTTGCTATGGGCGAGGTTACAGAGTGCACTTGAATGTGGTTGGCTGTCTAAGTCAAATGAACCAACCCCCATGTCTCTATGACACTGCTATGCAAAGATATGCATCTTGGCCTATTTTAATGGAAGTCTATGGAATCAATTTGGGGGCGTGGCTTGTGAGCTTTATTATCATATTGAGATGCTCATTGGTTGTCTGAGTCAGATGAGCCATCCCCCAAGTCAATAGGACACTGCTAAGCAAAAATATGCATGTAGGCCAGTTATTAACGTGAGTCTAGTATGAATTAGCATGTTACTAGCATGATTCTAGTACAAATTAGCATGTCATTAGCATGTTTCCAGTATGAGTTAGCATGTCATTAGCATGATTAGCATATGAGTAGCATGTTGCTAGCATGATTGGCATGTCATTAGCATGTTAGAATTATAAGCATTTAATAGCACAGCTAATTACAGTCTATAGGACAGTTGCTAGGGTGCAGTATGTGGTAGTTAGGGGTGTGGCTAGAAAGTTAAAAGGCCATCAGTGATTGGCTGCTGGCTAGACTGAGTTAAATGAGCTCAGCCATTAGTCTCTATGACAGTCTGATGCAGAGTTATGAGCTCACAAAGTTTGATCCCATGTAAAGTCAATGAGAGTCTTTTGTAATAGAAGTCTACGGGACAGTTGCTAGGGTGCAGTATTGGTAGTTAGGGGTGTGGCTACAAAGTTAAAAGCTCATCAGTTATTGGCAGATTGGTAGTTGGAGTTAAATGAGCTCAGCCATTAGTCTGTAGGATAGTCTGTTTCAGAGTTATGAGCTCACAAAGTTTGATCCCATGTAAAGTCAATGAGAGTCTTTGTAATGGAAGTCTATGGGACAGTTGCTAGGGTGCAGTATGTGGTAGTTAGGGGTGTGGCTAGAAAGTTAAAAGCTCATCAGTTATTGGCAGTTTGGCATTCAGAGTTAAATGAGCTCAGCCATTAGTCTGTAGGACAGTCTGATTCAGAGTTATCAGCTCACAAAGTTTGATCCCATGTTAAGTCAATGAGAGTCTTTTAAATGGAAGTCTATGGGACAGTTACTAGGGTCCAAAAGTGGTTGCTAGGGCGTGGCTAGAAAGTTTAAAGGTGATCAGTCATTGGCAGTTTGATAGTCTGAGTTAAATGAGCCCAGTTAGAAGTCTGTGCAACAGTCTGACGCAGAGTTATGAGGTCACAAAGTTTGATCCAATGTTAAGTCTATGGGATTTTTCCGACAGTCCCGGGACGTTTTTCGGAAAACCGAAAGTCGGATCAGTCGGAAAAGATATAGCATAAAGAGTCAGACCAGTTTGGAGGTCTGGTGTGAGTTTGGTGGTAATAGCTTGAAAGTTCAAGGAGCAGATAGATTTTGAATTTTAGTCTCAGAAGAAGAATAAATAAAAATAATAATAAGTTTAAATAGGATAACAGTAGGTTGGCTTTGACAAGCCAGCCTAATAATAATAAGTTTAATAGGATAACAGTAGTCTGGCTTGCTACACAAGCCAGCCTAATAATAACTAGATTCTTAAAGTTTGAGAACAAACTTTGAGGCTGGCTTGTGAAAGCCTGACGGTAATAGTTTATTTAGTTTAAACAGTTTTAAAAAGTATGAAAAGATAGATAGATAGATAGATAGATAGATAGATAGATAGATAGATAGATAGATAGATAGATAGATAGATAGATAGATAGATAGATTAGCATGTTATTACCATGATTTTAACGTGAAATAGCATGTTGTTAGCATGATTCTAGCATGAATTAGCATGTTACTAGCATGATTTTAGCATGAATTAGCATGTTGTTAGCATGATTTTAGCATGAATTAGCATGTTACTAGCATGATTTTAGCATTAATTAGCATGTTGTTAGCATGATTTTAACATGAATTAGCATGTTGTTAGCACGATTCTAGCATGAATTAGCATGTTACTAGCATGATTTTAGCATGAATTAGCACAATTCTAGCATGAATTAGCATGTTGTTAGCATGATTCTAGCATGAATTAGCATGTTGTTAGCATGATTCTAGCATGATTTAGCATGTTACTAGCAAGATTCTAGCATGAATTAGCATGCTACTAGCATGATTCTAGCATAAATTAGCATGTTGT
>NC_141038.1:6200000-6252500 GCF_052040795.2 Danio rerio | reverse complement strand
AGCATGAATTAACATGTTACTACCATGATTTTAGCATGAATTAGCATGTTGTTAGCATGATTTTAGCATGAATTAGCATGTTACTAGCATGATTATAGCATGAGTTAGCATGTTGTTAGCATGATTCTAGCATGATTTAGCATGTTGTTAGCACGATTCTAGCATGAATTAGCATGTTACTAGCATGATTCTAGCATGAATTAGCATGTTGTTAGCATAATTCTAGCATGAATTAGCATGTTTCTAGCATGAATTAGCATGTTGTTAGCACGATTCTAGCATGAATTAGCATGTTACTAGCACGATTCTAGCATGAATTAGCATGTTACTAGCATGATTCTAGCATGAATTAGCATGTTGTTAGCACGATTCTAGCATGAATTAGCATGTTACTAGCACGATTCTAGCATGAATTAGCATGTTGTTAGCACGATTCTAGCATGAATTAGCATGTTGTTAGCACGATTCTAGCATGAATTAGCATTTTACTAGCATGATTCTAGCATGAATTAGCATGTTACTAGCAAGATTCTAGCATGATTTAGCATGTTACTAGCATGATTCTAGCATAAATTAGCATGTTGTTAGCATGATTCTAGCATGATTTAGCATGTTACTAGCATGTTTCTAGCATGAATTAGCATGTTACTAGCACGATTCTAGCATGAATTAGCATGTTACTAGCATGATTCTAGCATGAATTAGCATGTTGTTAGCATGATTCTAGCATGAATTAGCATGTTACTAGCATGATTCTATTATAAATTAGCATGTTACTAGCATGATTCTAGCATGAATTAGCATGTTACTAGCATGATTCTAGCATGAATTAGCATGTTGTTAGCATGATTTTAGCATGAATTGGCATGTTACTAGCATGATTCTAGCATGAAATAGCATGTTGTTAGCATGATTCTAACATGAATTAGCATGTTACTAGCATGATTCTAGCATGAATTAGCATGTTGTTAGCATGATTCTAGCATGAATTAGCATGTGACTAGCATGATTCTAGCATGAATTAGCATGTTGTTAGCATGATTCTAGTATAAATTAGCATGTGACTAGCATGATTCTGGCATGAATTAGCATGTGACTAGCATGATTCTAGTGTGAATTAGCATGTAACTAGCATGTTTCTAGCATGAATTAGCAAATTGTTAACATGATGGATAGATGGATGGATAGATGATAGATAGATAGATAGATAGATAGATAGATAGATAGATAGATAGATAGATAGATAGATAGATAGATAGATAGATAGATAGATAGATAGATAGATAGACAGATAGACAGATAGATAGAGGTAGATAGATAGATAGATAGATAGATAGATAGATAGATAGATAGATAGATAGATAGATAGATAGATAGATAGATAGACATAGATAGATAGATAGATAGATAGATAGATAGATAGATAGATAGATAGATAGATAGAGGTAGATAGATAGATAGATAAATAGATAGATAGATAGATAGATAGATAGATAGATAGATAGATAGATAGATAGATAGACAGATAGAGGTAGATAGATAGATAGATAGATAGATAGATAGATAGATAGATAGATAGAGGTAGATAGATAGATAGATAGATAGATAGATAGATAGATAGATAGATAGATAGATAGATAGATAGATAGATAGATAGATAGATAGATAGATAGATAGATGGTGTAAGCATGAGTTAAACAAGCCAACCCCCGCTTCTCTACGTTGTTTTGATGCTGAGATATAGCTAGTGTTATATCGTTGCTAGGTTAGTCTGTTTTGTTGCTATGGAGTTGATTGACAGCTTAGACTGATGATGTATCAAAGCTTCTTGCCAGTATGAACAGTTAAAAACAACCCCCATGTCTCTATCATAATGCAGCATGACAATATCAGTCTGAACCTCTTTAATGGCAGTCTATGGGACAGTTGCTAGGGTGCAATATCTGGTTGTTAGGGCGTGGCTAGAAAGTTAAAAGGCCATCAGTGATTGGCTGCTGGCTAGACTGAGTTAAATGAGCTCAATCATTAGTCTGTAGGACAGTCTGATGCAGAGTTATGAGCTCACAAAGTTTGATCCAATGTAAAGTCAATGAGAGTCTTTTGCAATGGAAGTCTATGGGACGGTTTCTAGGGTCCAAAAGTGGTTGCTAGGGCGTGGCCAGAAAGTTTAAAGGTGATCAGTCATTGGCAGTTTGATAGTCTGAGTTAAATGAGCCCAGTTAGAAGTCTGTGTGACATTCTGATGCGGAGTTATGAGGTCACAAAGTTTGACCCAATGTTACGTCTATGGGATTTTTCCGACGGTCCCGGGACGTTTTTCGGGAAACCGAAAGTCGGATCAGTCGGAAAGGATATAGCAACTCGAGTCAGAATAGTTCGGAGGTCTGACCCGAGTTTGATGGTCATAGCTTGAAAGGTCTAGGTGGAGATAGAGTTTAATTTTTAGTCTCAGAAGAAGAATAATAATATTAACTAGATTCTTAAAGTTTGAGAACAAACTTTGAGGCTGGCTTGTGAAAGCCTGACGGTAATAGTTAATTTAGTTTAAACAGTTTTTAAAAGTATGAAAAGATAGATAGATAGATAGATAGATAGATAGATAGATAGATAGATAGATAGATAGATAGATAGATAGATAGATAGATTAGCATGGTATTAGCATGATTCTAACGTGAATTAGCATGTTGTTAGCATGATTCTAGCGTGAATTACCAAGTTGTTAGCATGATTTTAGCATGAATTAGCATGTTGTTAGCATGATTCTAGCATAAATTAGCATGTTGCTAGCACAATTATAGCATGAATTAGCATGTTGTTAGCATGATTCTAGCATGAATTGGCATGTTACTAGCATGATTCTAGCATGAATTAGCCTGTTACTAGCACGTTTCTAGCATGAATTAGCATGTTGTTAGCACGATTCTAGCATGAATTAGCATGTTGTTAGCACGATTCTAGCATGAATTACCATGTTACTAGCACGATTCTAGCATGAATTAGCATGTTACTAGCATGATTCTAGCATGAATTAGCATGTTGTTAGCACGATTATAGCATGAATTAGTATGTTACTAGCATGATTCTAGCATGAATTAGCATGTTACTAGCACGATTCTAGCATGAATTAGCATGTTGTTAGCACAATTCTAGCATGAATTAGCATGTTACTAGCATGATTCTAGCATGAATTAGCATGTTACTAGCATAATTTTAGCATTAATTAGCATGATTCTAGCATGAATTAGCATGTTGTTAGCATGATTCTAGCATGATTTAGCATGTTACTAGCATGATTCTAGCATGAATTAGCATGTTACTAGCATGATTCTAGCATGAATTAGCATGTAACTAGCATGATTCTAGCATAAATTAGCATGTTGTTAGCACGATTCTAGCATGAATTAGCATGTTACTAGCATGATTCTAGCATGAATTAGCATGTTACTAGCACGATTCTATCATGAATTAGCATGTTGTTAGCATGATTCTAGCATGAATTAGCATG
Organism: Danio rerio; assembly: GCF_052040795.2. Lineage (NCBI taxonomy): Eukaryota > Metazoa > Chordata > Actinopteri > Cypriniformes > Danionidae > Danio > Danio rerio. The sequence continues at coordinate 6,248,995 of NC_141038.1, read as the reverse complement.
TTACTAGCATGATTTTAGCATGAATTAGCATGTTGTTAGCATGATTCTAGCATGAATTAACATGTTACTAGCATGATTCTAGCATGAATTAGCATGTTGTTAGCATGATTCTAGCATGAATTAGCATGTTGTTAGCATGATTCTAGCATGAATTAGCATGTTACTAGCATGATTCTACCATGAATTAGCATGTAACTAGCATGATTCTAGCATGAATTAGCATGATAGATAGATAGATAGATAGATAGATAGATAGATAGATAGATAGAGGTAGATAGATAGATAGATAGATAGATAGATAGATAGATAGATAGATAGATAGATAGATAGATAGATAGATAGATAGATATAGGTAGATAGATCGATAGATAGATAGATAGATAGAGGTAGATAGATAGATGGATAGATAGATAGATAGATAGATAGATAGATAGATAGATAGATAGATAGATAGATAGATAGATAGATAGATAGATAGATAGATAGATAGATAGATGGTGTAAGAGCATGAGTCAAACAAGCCAACCCCCGCCTCTCTACGATGTTCTGATGCTGAGATATAGCTGGTGCCATATCGTTGCTAGGTTAGTCTGTTTTGTTGCTATGGAGTTGATTGACAGCTTAGACTGATGATGTATCAAAGCTTCTTGCCAGTATGAACAGTTAAAAACAACCCCCATGTCTCTATCACACTGCAGCATGACAATATCAGTCTGAACCTCTTTAATGGCAGTCTATGGGACAGTTGCTAGGGTGCAGTATCTAGTTGTTAGGGTGTGGCTAGAAAGTTAAAAGGCCATCGGTGATTGGCTGCTGGCTAGACTGAGTTAAATGAGCTCAGCCATTAGTCTGTAGGACAGTCTGATGCAGAGTTATGAGCTCACAAAGTTTGATCCCATGTAAAGTCAATGAGAGTATTTTGCAATGGAAGTCTATGGGACGGTTTCTAGGGTCCAAAAGTGGTTGCTAGGGCGTGGCCAGAAAGTTTAAAGGTGGTCAGTCATTGGCAGTTTGATAGTCTGAGTTAAATGAGCCCAGTTAGAAGTCTGTGTGATATTCTGATGCGGAGTTATGAGGTCACAAAGTTTGATCCAATGTTAAGTCTATGGGATTTTTCCGACGGTCCCGGGACGTTTTTCGGAAAACCAAAAGTCGGATCAGTCGGAAAAGATATAGCAACTCGAGTCAGAATAGTTCGGAGGTCTGACCCGAGTTTGATGGTCATAGCTTGAAAGGCCTAGGACGAGATAGAGTTTAATTTTTAGTCTCAGAAGAAGAATAATAATATTAATAATAATAAGTTTAATAGGATAACAGTAGTCTGGCTTGCTACACAAGCCAGCCTAATAATAAAAATAATAATAAGTTTAATAGGATAACAGTAGTCTGGCTTGCTACACAAGCCAGCCTAATAATAATAAGTTTAATAGGATAACAGTAGTCTGGCTTGCTACACAAGCCAGCCTAATAATAATATTAAGTTTAATAGGATAACAGTAGTCTGGCTTGCTACACAAGCCAGCCTAATAATAATAAGTTTAATAGGATAACAGTAGTCTGGCTTGCTACACAAGCCAGCCTAATAAGTTTAAATAGGATTTCAGTAGTCTGGCTTGCTACACAAGCCAGCCTAATAATAACACAATGAAATAATAATAATAATAATAATAAATAAGTAAAAAGATAAATAAACTAACTAATAAACAACAAACAAAAATAAACTAATAAACAAATATAAATAAATCAATAAATCAATAAATCAATAAATAAATAAACAAACATGATGCATAATAACATTTCTTTTTAAACTTCTTTAAAGAAGAAATAAAATAAAATAAAATCCCTAATATCTTAAGTGGCATGAGGCTAAGTACATCCGTTTTAATCTTTTTTGTTAATGTTTGTGTGAGAACCTTCCCTTTACCTTTAGGATAGGTGTTGCACAAAGTAAAGTCTAGATGTTCTCCTTCTGCTTTTATCTCATTGGAGCCGACAGTTTAATGTGCTGTTCGCCTCCTTCATTTGCCCTCTGATCCTCTAAGGGAATTTGGCACTTCGGGGTCGAGGCGGTGACAGGGTCTTACGCAGCACAATACTGCAACGGGATGGTCATTTACTGCAGCTTTAACATGGTCAGAGTGATTGTCGGTTCCAGTAACTCTCTGACACTGAGCTTCATGTGTCTCCGAGAAAGAAGTGTCTTTAGGTCATTGTTGAATGAAACTGGGAACAATTATTCAGATGTTTGTTCTGGCAGGCTGATAATAGAGTTTCCTCAGGGTCCTAAAAAGTCCAAAATATGAATGGCAGGCTTGAAAAATTGATCCAAAAAGAAAAATAATTGATTCATACCTCACTTGAGTTATTTATTTATTTATTTATTTATTTATTTATTTATTTATTTACTTATTTATTTATTTTTGAACACAAAAAGAAGATACTTTGAAAAATGGCTTCTAATGACTACAATAGTATTTTTTTCCTACTATGGAAGTCAATGGGTGCCAGCATCCAGCATTTTTCCAAATATGTACTTTTGTGTTTAACAGAAGAAAGAAACATAAATGTTTTTAAATGCATGAGGAGAAATAAATAACAATGTAATTTAAATGTTTGGGTGAACTATCCCTTTAAATAATTAGATGTATTGTATTCTTGGTCTTTAATAATAATGATAATAATAATAATTTACATTATTATTATTATTATCATTATTATTATTCTTATTATTATTATTATTATTATTATTATTAATAATAATAATAATCATAATAATAAAAAATAATAATAATAATTAATACAAATTTTCAATATTGTTTGTTTTGTTTTTTAATTCCTTTTTTGGTGGTTAAAATATAATGTTTATTTACTTATTTATTCATAACATGTTTGTTTGTTTGTTTGTTTTTTCAAAGTATGTTTTTTAAACTTATGCATACCTGTCAACAAATGAAAAGCAAATGAGAAGCGTCTTGAAGAGAAAGGAGCACGTCCAACCCAGTCTCATTCTGAAAACGTACCTCTATATACATTTCTGACGAGCCCCGAATACATCCCAGGAGCGTTTTTTCCACCAGAGGCCGCAGTGTACAATTTTTAGAGCTAAAATTTCTCTTGTGAGTGCTATTCACACCTGCTGTTCTTGCGTAAACCCACCAGAGACCAGTGTCGACTGACTGTTTGACTGACTGAATGACTGACTGACCGATCGACTGACCCACCCTCCTCTTTCCCTAAACCCAACCAATTGTATTGATTAACCCACCCACCCACTTCCCTAAGCCGAACCAACAATTTTCAAAAGCATTCCAGAAAAAGAAAAGCCCTCTCATGATTTTTACCATGTTTTCAGATTTTACTACATTCTCGCTCTGTTATTTACTTGTTTCTTTTTGCCTTTTGTTTTTGTTTTACCCGCTTTCTGGAACCGTTTTTCACTTAAAACTTGTCATTGTGGTCAACTCCTCTCTGCTTCTCAAGTTCGTAGACGTACATGGTGAGCTACTGGACAAACTGGTTACTACGGTGGCCGGGAAATGCAAAACAACATTACAATGTGTGAAACACTTTTACAAAGCTCGAGACAAATTTACATCTTGAAAAACATTTTTACCTTTCATCAGACACAATTACATAGTAAAAACAATTTTACCAAGGACGAAACAAACTTACATTTTAGAAAAATATTTACAAGACGCAAAACACTTTACCAGTCCCGAAACAAAATTTGCAATTGCAGGTACTGTACAGAAAGGGAATGTACCACACAACGGAAGTGACGTGTAATATACCACACACCGGGAGTGACCCGGAATGTAACACACACACCGGAAAATATCAGCTCATGTGGGGTTTTGACACAGGTTACCACGAGTCTACAACTATAAAAATCATGGTTTGCTCCGAGCTGGTTTCGAACCGGCGACCTTCCGCATGGGGATCGGTTGCTCTAACAAGGCGGCTAAAGACCATGGCCTCTAGCATTTGTCGCTAGAGCACCTTTAGAGGTCAGAGGAGTGGGGTTTACCTGCACAGCACCTACTAGCTGGCCTCCGTTACACTCACCCCCCTAAACCTCACTCACATCCGGGTCATAACACCAATGTAACTCCACCAGTCCTAACCCACCCAACCCGGGATCGAACAAGCGACCTTCCGCATGGGGGTCAGTTGCTCTAACAAGACGGCTAAAGACCATGGCCTCTAGCATTTGTCGCTAGAGCACCTTTAGAGGTCAGAGGAGTGGGTTTTACCTGCACAGCACCTACTAGCTGGCCTCCGTTACATATGCAGAAACATGTAAACAATTAAAGCACAGCACATGTTGACTAATAAAGATATCAAAACCGACCCCAACCTGTAGACCTGAGTAGCTCAGTTAGATAGGTCGATTTCTACTCACACAGAACCTTATGACTTGGGTTCGAATCCCGTTGATGTCAATTATAATTATTCTTTACATTAATTTTGATTATATACTGTTCTGCCACACAAATATTAAAATCATTAATGTTTACACTGACACCAAGTAATAAGAATCTCGGTATGGGCATGTTTTATTGCTGTGAAAAAGTGACGAATCTGCCAATCTGCAAAGTGAATAGTTTAAATAGTTTATATCAGTTAACACGGACACCAGTTAAACTGTAACACCGGCTTCATTCGGTTTACTGTTAAGAGTCCTCAAGCGGACATTTACACCGTGTAGACTGGACATCATGTCCATGATCACAGCGTACGAGTGGATCTCATTAAAATATTGAACACATTGATGCAGTATGTCTGGTGTTTCCGTCTGGTCCTTTATAAACTCCAAACACCGACCACATGTAAAGCAAAAACGCATTAGGCTGCTCATGTGTTTGCCACAAAACGGGCAAAACAACCCTCGACCCGCAGTCCATGTTCAGTCAACTTAAACTTTGTTTACAGAGACGTATATAGGGCTAGATTTTCAGATTGAGCCTATGTTGGGCATATCAGATGCTAGAGAACATTTGCTCGGTCAAGATTTGATGAGAAACTGAAGTATGAGGTGACGTGAACAAAAGCATTGATGCATTTATGCGGAAGTGACAAACTACAAGCTTTACATGTTTATCTTCGTTTTCATTCATTCATTCATTTTCTTGTTGGCTTAAGCCTAGTTCACACTACAGGATTTTAAATATCAGCAGATTGCTGTGCCGTTCACACTACATGACTTGACTTTGTGTCTTTTAATCTCTGTGGTGTTCACACTACGCAACACTCCGTGAACGATCCACAAGAGGGGGGTCACACACTACATGATCTGACAACAACTCATCCCCTTTCAGCTCATTCAAGCTACCAAACCACAGCCAACGAAATTTTGAGGGAGGAGTCGTCAGAAAAAGCTGAACACTATTGGCTGCTTGTGTGCTGATTACATCACTGACAGCGTTTCAAGCTTTGGAGAAAGCATTTAAAAACATCGACAAATCAGCTGATTTATCAGCGGATTAATCACTCATCTGCAAGGTTTGAGTGGATAGATACACAGAGAGTTTTTAATTTTTGTAATTTTATAACTCTTTGAAATAAAACTAACATATTTATAACACCCTGCCGTTTTCTAACTATTAGTGTATTTCTTTCTGACATTGTTATTTTTTTTTTATTACAAAACAGTAAAGAACTGAGCATTTCTGCCTTAAATTACCATATTGGTCAAAGTGACTGCATGCATGTCTGATACTTTTCACTGTGACTTTAAATATGTGTGCATTTTCTTGCCTAGCAACTTCCTGCTGACATAAACAAAACTTTCTGATGGCAAAAACATCAATTTACTTTAGATATCTTTAAAAACAGCATATTATGTGCTGTGAAATAGCTCCTGTTTGAAAGTGGAAATGAAAGCCAAGACCTTTAAGTGTTTTAGTATCTTAACTACATATTTATAGGCTGTATTACCAAAAAAAAGATTATATTTTTAGGGTAATGGTGTCATTAAATATGATGCGAGACATTCAAAGCTTAATTTTAATATCTCAATAATAGCTTTGAATGTAAATATGTTCTGACAATATGGCGTTTTATATAAGAACCGTCAGAATGAGCAGTATGGTAATTCTAATAGTTACAGAATTCTAGTTCCACTGTTAATATATCCTACTCTCATGTCTGTGCTAATGCAGAATGAAGCGAGTGCGTTGATGCCCATTCTGACCAATCACAGATGTTTCTGCTGAGCTCCTGAACACACAGGCACGCGGCTCATGCTGATATGCTCTCTCATTGGCTGCTGCTCGCCACTACATCTGACCACACGTGGGGTTGAGTCGGCCGACTGCTCTGGATTATTTAGCATGCTGAATGTTGGATTTCCATCTGCGAGGTGTCGGCGACGCGTCAGCGAACCTTGTTGATGCGTTGTTCAGTAGTTCACACATAAAGAGCGGCGAGCGCCGAGCACCCGCAGATTTCTTCACGATCACAGCCCGATCTGTCAGCGAGCTCGTTAACTTCCAAATCGGGCTCAAATCAGGCTTAAAATCCTTTAGTGTGAACTAGGCATTAGTCCCTTTATTAATCTGGGGTCGCCACAGCGGAATGAACCGCCAACTTATCCAGCAAGTTTTTACGCAGCGGATGCCCTTCCAGCCGCAACCCATTTCTGGGAAACATCCACACTTACATTCACACACACACTCATACACTACAGACAATTTAGCCTACCCAATTCACCTGTTCCGCATGTCTTTGGACTGTGGGGGAAACCGGAGCACCCAGAGGAAACCCACACGAAGGCAGGGAGAACATGCAAACTCCATACAGAAACGCCAACTGAGCCGAGGTTCGAACCAGCGACCCAGCAACCTTCTTGCTGTGAGGCGACAGCACTACCTACTGCGCCACTGCCTCGCCTTATCTTCGTTTTATATCTTCTAAATGCTAATTTTGTCACTGTTTTGAAGCACACAGACATCCATACATCTAACAGACTGAAACTAACATCTAACTCTTGCTTATCTTAATTGAACAGTTTTGCAGGGTCACCTGAGGCAGAATGTCCCATCATTGTAACCCAGTGCTGCTCTTTATAATCACTGCTATTAGACCCTGAAAGTGTTTATGGGGGTCTTCAATGTGTGTTTTACACTGCTGATGGCAGTCGCTGTTCAGACAGTAAGACGTTTCCCTGACTTTACAAGAACTGAAGCTCAGCAGTGTGTGTGTGTTGTAGTGCAGACTCTCTGTAAAAAGATTTCTGTCTGTGGGTGTGCATGAAATAATCCATTAACACACTCGTGATTTTACAGGATGACGACTTCCGGATTTTACTGCAGCTCATTTTATCAGCCATCAAGAGAAGCAACGTGCCTTAAAATGTGTTCTTTAAACTTGCCTGATGTTAAAGACAACATGAAATGCAGTCGCAATCCATTATATCTTTAATAACGTTACACTTGTTCAATGTTAAACAGAATGGATTGTAAAATTGGAGAGTGTAAAGTCAGATCTGAATGTGAGGGGAACATGACTTTTTTTTAAACATCCCACTTTTAAAGCTGCCATGAAATCAAAACGGACAGTCCTTATATTTTATTACGTACTATTAATGACTTGTTCTTGAACATCTTTTATTATTATTATTATTTTATTATTATTATTATTATTATTATTAATGTGCTATTGTTTTTTTAATCAAAATAACTTACCTCCCCCTCAACAAAATTACTTCCCTCCCCCTCTTTCTTAAGACTGCTGCCCCCGCGACCCAGAAAAAAAGTGGTTTAAAATGATTGAATAAATAATAACAACAATAATAATAATAATAATAATAATAATAATAATTATTATTATTATTATTATTATTATTATTATTATTATTATTATTATTATTTTATTATGTATTTCTTGAATATTTATTTATCATAAATAGTATTGTTATATTAGTCGATTGATTAATTGATTGATTATTATTATTATTATGTGCTATTGTTATCTTTAATCAAAATACCTTCCCTCCCCCCCTCCCATTTCAACATCATCTCTTCTGTGATTGATTGTTTACTAGCATGAAGGCGGGGTCAACCTGTCAATCACAGGAGATTCAATCGAGCCAACTCACGCTTCCTGCCAGAGCTGATATACAGCCACATCGCACTGTTACTCGTGTGGTATTGCTCATATATTTTATTCAGAGCTTTCAAAAGATTTCCTGGTATTAATTGCATTTCGAAACAAGTACCGATTTACTCTTCAGTAGAGTTATCAATATGATTTTAGCTGCTTGGCGATTAATAAAATGTGAGTGAATGTCTACCAGCTCTTTGAGAGTCAGAAAACATATAAAGGCAGAACTAAAGCTGCTGACTGACTGACAAAGATTTGACTTTTGATTTCTTCTTCCCACATTACACCGCCAGGCAATCAGAAAACCACATCTGCACAAATCATGTTGTGAAAGACAGATTTCTTTCAGCACAACATCATGTTTTTAGATTACCTCTGATGGCTGGCTTATTCTGCAGAAACGCACTGTAACTCTCCCCATTTCCCACTACTGCGATTTTAGAGGAGAATATCACTCTGAAAGTCTTTTAGTTTCACGAGAGGAAGCGGATGTGCAGAAATGCTCAAAATTGGAAGATAAAACTGCTCAGTGATAGATTTTATTTCTCTGTCTCTCTTTTTACAAAGCAGGTTTTTTTTCCATGGGTTTTAAATATAGTCCATTGCAGAAATACAAATTTCATTTAATTATTTTCATACCAGGCGAACTTAGCAATTTATTATTCTAGAAAATGACAATATTGAACAAAGAAATGGGCAAAATATTGTATTGGTTTTCAAAGCGTGAATAAATCTGGAAACAATCTGGTGCAGTGGGTAGCACGATCATCTCAAAGCAGGAAGGTCTGGGTGCTCTGTTTTCCCCCACCGTCTAAAAACATGCGCTATAGGTGAATTGGGTAAACAAAATTGTTCGTACTGTATGTGTGTGAACGAAAGCGTATGGGTGTTTCCCAGTCATGGGTTGCAGCTGGAAGGGCATCCGCTGTGTGAAACATATGCTGAATAAGTTGGCGGTTCATTCCACTGTGGTAAACCCAGATTAATAAAGGGACTGTGCCAAATAGAAAATGAATGAATGAATGAATGAATGAATTGATGTAAATAATATGATAGTGTTATCTGAAATGGTTAAAAAAATAATGTGCTTGTAAAATCAAATATCTCTCTCTATCTCTCTCGGATGTTTAATTCAAATGAGCTTTATTGGCATGACTTGCACAGAATTGCCAAAACATTGTCTAAGCAATTATATAATACATAAAAACAAAAAAGAATGAATCTGTTAAAATAGTTAAGGAAACAATAGATGCAAATAAATAAACAAATAAATAATAAGTAATTAAACAAATAAATAAATATTGAAAAAATACAACTATTAATAATCTGGGTGAAGCCTCAGGTAAGACCTGGGATACGTTGGAGGTACTATGTCTCTCGTCTGGCCTGAGAACTGGAAGCTGGAGGACGTGCCTGGGGTTCTCTCTTAAGACTGCTGCTCCTGCGACCCAGAAAAAAAGTGGTTTAAAATGATTGAATAAATCATAACAACAATAATAATAATAATGATAATAATAATGATAATAATAATAATAATAATTATTAATAATAATAATTATTAATAATTTTATTGTGTATTTCTTAAATATTTATTTATCATAAATAGTATTGTTATATTAGTTGATTGATTGATTGATTGATTGATTGATTGATTGATTGATTGATTGATTGATTGATTGATTGATTGATTGAACAAAATGTAATATAAGCAATTTTTTGGTTCCTACTTGTCATTTGATCCAATTTTTTTTATTAAAAATAATTTTTCACATTAAATTAATTTTTTTGTTAATTTTCCATGTTAGATTGTTGTTATATTTTCTGACTGATTTTATGATGCCATTATGACTTTTCAAAGTTGATATAATTTTTCATCATAAGTAGTAATATATTTTTCGAAAGTAGTAACATAAGTAGTAACATAACATGTAACACAACTTTTTTCTGCAAATTTTATCAACTAAATGGACATTTTCCTTCTGATGCACATTTCCCGGCTCTATAAAACCATGGAAATGCATTCCTGAAGTGGAGAATGAATGGATTATTTCTGGAAATTGTCACTTTGGCCATATCATTGTCTAGATTGTTGAAGATTTCTTTTTAATCATTTAGAAGCTGGAGATGTTGGATTGCTGTTTTTTTTCACCTCCTGTCAGGCTGATGAATGATTGGATGATTGATTCTCCATCTCGGACACACAGCTGATTACATATGCATACATGCGTACACACACACACACACACACACACACACACACACACACACACACACACACACACACACACACACACACACACACACACACACACACACACACACCACCTGAACACTGTAATCAGACACAATCACACACTGTCATGGCAGATTTATTAAATCAGAATGTGCTTAACAACTGCTGATTGAAAATGAAGGGGAAAGAAAATAAAAGCTGATCAGCAGTGAAATTTTAAAGATAGACACTGATCATCATATCGTCAGTGGTTCTCTGATCATTTCTTTTTAGCTTGGTGGAACAACACAACAATACATCTGACTTATTTTTTACACAAAAATAGTACATTTTATAAATGTTTTTAAATGTCCTTGAAAATGTTCAACTTCTTTTCTTTTCTTTTAACCAAAAAAATAAAAATTAAATTAAATTTCACCTCAAAATAATAGACGACAACTTTATTTACTGAATGAATATGCTCCAAAATAAATTAATTATTAACTCATGCTGTTCCAAACTCCTTTTGATGAAAATGTATATTAACTTTGCAAAAAGTGATAATAGCATCATGAAAACTGTCAGCCACCAAAAGTTCTAGAATTTGTGCTTTTAATTATTTTACATAATTTTTACAAACTTGGGAGGAAAGGATGGAGGAAGCCCATGAACGCAAGCTCAAGAAATATCAAGATATCATACTTGAGAGCCAGGAGAATGGTTGGAGGGCCTGGAATTTAGTATAGGTTAGTTGTAGGGGGTTTGGGGGGCAGTCACTTTGGAGAACCCTTGGACTGCTGGGAATTAAAGGAATTGCCAGGAAACGGCTAGTAGGCAAAGTCACTGAAGAGGCAAAAGCAACATCTTGCTGGATTTGGCTACAAAGGTAGGAAGCTGGATCTGCTGTCGAGCCCTCCCGAGGTGTCATGGGCTTAAATCGGTGAAAAAACAAGGAAAGGGGGTTTTCATCTGATGACCGGTTGTATCCACCAACTCTCATTTAGAATGTATCCCTAACTCCCATCATATTTAGCATATTTAAATTAAGTTTAAATATTTCTAAAAATACAAATAAGTAATGAGATCAAATGTCACTAATAATGTCCTAATATTACATTTTGTTCAAACATCAATTAATTAATCAATCAATCAATCGTTAAAAAAAAAAACAAAAAAAAAACATATATATATATATATATATATATATATATATATATATATATATATATATATATATATATATATATATATATATATATATATATATATATAATAAAACACTTAAATAAAATTAAATGAAGCAAAATAAGTTTGGGATTAAACACATGCTGTCCTATAATACATTTTAATAATAGAATTAAAAAAGTAAAAATACAATACATCCAAGTAAATGAAATAATACAATAAAGTAAATAAAGAAAAACAAATAAAATTAAATACAACAAAATAAGTATGAGATCAAATGACAAACGTGAAACAAATGTCCTAATATTACATTCTGTTCATTCAATAAACCAACCAACCAATCAACCAACCAACCACACCAATTAACCAACCACACCAACCAACCAACCAACCAACCAACCAACCAACCAACCAACCAACCAACCAACCAACCAACCAACACACCAACCGATCAATGGATCAATCAACCAGTAAATAACCCCCCAATGTTCATCCACAAAACAAAATAAATTTATGGAATTAAAATACTCAAAAATAAAATGCAGGAAATAACAATAAGGGGATGAAAAATAAACTAGAAATGTGAGCAGAACTTGTCTTTATCACTTTCTCTCTTATTCTTCTATTGTCTATTATCATGCGCTCTACTTTCCAACAGTCGGCCATCATAACTGGATTGTCACAGTATTGTCACAGAGGATGAAGAGGGCTGAAATAACACAAACAAACAAGCAAACAAACAAACCGACGGACGCACCAGCAAAATGTACAATGAGCAATCAATGGCTGGAGAGTCAGCATGTAATGTGAATTAAAAGCTTGACTTAATCCGGCATTCTGCACAGGAGAACAAGAGAAACACAGGAAAGTCCCGTCTGGAAAAAGCTGATTAAACAAAGTTGGAAACTGAAGAGGTTTGCAAAAAGAAAGAGAGAAAAAAAAGGGATAGTTCACCCAATAATAAAAATCTACTCACTATTTACTTAGCCTCGAGTGGTTTACAAATCTTTTGTGAGTTTCTTTATTCTGATAAACACAATAGAAGGTATTTTGCAGAAAGCTGAAAACCTGTAAGCTGTTACATAAAAGGAAAAACAAATAATGTGAAAGACAGTTGGTGCCAGCTACCAACATTCTTCGAAATATCTTCTTTTGTTTTCAACAGAATAAAAAAACTCATGAAAGTTTGAAGCAAGTAAAGGGTGAGTTAATGATGATAGAATTGTAATAATTGTGTGAACTACCACTGTTTATATACTGTAAGATGTCAAATAAATCTCATCTGAACATGTCAGCTCACTTCAGCTCAAAATATCCCACAGAATTAAAAAATATATATTTTTGAAATCTAATTTGCTCATATTTAGATACCAAAATACAAATATGTGCATGTTCCTTTAAATGCAAATGAGCTGCTGCTTTCCAGAAGAAGGCGGAGCCTATACGCACCTATTCTGATGCTCAAAACAAGCTGATGTTTTGAAGCTAAAATGTCAGAAAAACAAGTAATGGATTAAAGCTTTTCATGGTCAAACCAGAGGAAGAGAGGAAGAGTTTACAACTTCTAGACTGAAGCTGGATGTTTCTGAACGGTCAGTAGAGACTTTCATGTAGCTGTTGTGGAGTAAAGTTGATTGAACTTGTGATTAGCATGAGCTAGCCCTAACGTCACTACTTTGTTTTCTTGAAGTAAAGTTGGTTTTATATTACACACTGACTTTTTCCTTAATAATATAGTTTCAGTATTATTTTGAAATTTTAAACAATCATATTAGCAGCCAAAGACTATCAAAATACAACGTTGTTCACAGTCAATTAACTGGTGCTTATGTTGTTTTGAAGTCAAACTTTAATGCGATTTCAGACCTAATGTTCAAAGTAGTGTGGTAAACATTGTAGAGACCGTTAAATGAACAAATGTGCAAATATAAAGCCAACTTTACCTCAATATCTGTTCTTATGTGTGTTTATGAATTTTGCTGATGGTGACTGAGCATTTTCAGGCCAGGGAAAGTGCAGAAGATAATGTTAACTTTAGCCATATTAGTCGTACAGCATGTTAACAAGAACATAAAAAAAAAGATATTTGGAAATATGTATTAAAAAAATGTTTTGGACATGGAAAAAATATGGGACATTCTACCAGAAACGTACATTATCTGTCCCTGAAATAAAAAATAAATAAATACAGTAAATAAATAGTATTTAACATTTTTTTTATGGACTTATTGTTGATTTCTGTGAGTTGTTCTATAACGGAATGTCATTCATTTGGTTCAGATTTATTACATATATTTTTTTTTATTAAAAACAAATTTGCAAATCCTGTTATTGTCCTTGTCCTTAGCACAACTGAAGCTAGAGCTTTAATAGTCTTGTCATGCTAAAAACTGTTATTTAAAGAAAAAAATTATTGAAATAACAAGTTTAAGTTGTTATCAATAGATTAAAAACATGAGATTATAAATACATTTTACAAAATAAATGCTACAAATATATAATACAGATACATCTACAATTTTCATCATGTTTCTATCAGTTCTGTCTAGGCGTGGGATGATAACCGTTTTCAAGGTGTACCGCATTTTGGAAAAGTTCATTTGTTAAAACCGCCAAAATTTTCTGCGATACCGTTCCTAAGGTACTGTTTGTGTAAGCTTTTTTATTTATGTTTATTTATTTATTTATTGATTTAGTTAGTTTTTTTAGGACAACAGTATCTCCAGCTGAAAACATATCCAAAGATGCTGTTTTAAATTGTAAAAAAATCAGTTTTTAAAACAAAAGCAGAAGTCAATGATTTATGTGAATTATTTAGCCTGACATGTTTACTGCTCCAAAATATTATAAATGTTGTTCAAAATAAAACATATTGTGTTCAGTGGGGAAAATGCTATTATTTTTTACCCAGACATTAAAAAAAAAACTTATTTTAAAGCGGTAATCACAAAACTGTCATACCATGAAATCGTGATATTTTTATCCAAGGTTATCATATTGTTAGAATCTTATACCGGCACATGCCTAGTCCTGTCACATTTGCATTCGATTTAACATAAAATTGGTGCAATACACCTATGGCTCTGAGGTGATATCATTTGATGGAGGAGAAGCTGACAGTGATCAAGGATGCGTTCTATAATCAAATTGTATGATTTTATGCATGTTTTTATATGATTTTTTTGAGGACGGCAAGCTTAAAGATTAGGCCGTCACATTTTTTATAAGTGAAAATGTACATTTCTGGTGAAATGTCCCATATAGAAATGACCCTTGTTGGTAAACTCGGGTGTTAAATATATTTTGCCTAAATATATAGTTCAGTAGACTAATTAGTATGGTTTGCTCTTGTGCTCTTGATGCTTAATTCTCTGCCTGCAACCTTAGATTGATCTTTTAGGTAGCTAATTTAAAGAAGTTGTTAACCGCACTCATTTAAATATTTAAATTTTAATGATTGTTAAAATTCTTCAAAAAACAAAACCACAATTGTTTTGAATGTGTTGATCTGAAACGGTTGTTGTTTTGTTTCCTGAAGAATGTAACATATATACTTATTTATATATTAAATTGAGTGGGTATTTTGAAATAAGGGCACATATAGTGACATTCAGCACATTTACTTAAAAGTGAAATTCACCCACAGTTTCTTACTTTCAATGGTTCATCCAAAATCAGAAGATTAGTGTAGTTTTCAGGCTCAGACATTGTAAATCTCCAGCTGCTGTAAGTTAGAGAGTAAACAGAAATGGCAACTGCACAGATTAATTGGTGATTAGTAAGGGATAAAGTACATCCAGGTGGTTGTTATCGCAGAATAAAGCCTGACAGGCTTATCACCAGCCCGATGTGAAACAAAGCATTGTTGTGTAAGACTGAAGAACATTATTCTGCAAAAACAACCACCTGGATGTACTTTATCCCCTTTATTACATATCTACTTGACACAAAATGTAAAAATTAGACACAAAACTTTGCTCTGAGCTGAGTTTATTAATTCTTTTATAAAGGGCAAAGCTGACAGAAACCAAAATGGCTGATTACGCAGCTCCATTACTGATGTATTATTCAGTCACAAGATAGTGCCAAACAGCGGCACAACAGACAAGCATATAAATATTGATGTGAATTTATTTACTGACGGTCATAAATAATTATTTTAAAGTATCCGTTTAAGCAGTGCAAGATGGAATCTGCTGACATGTATTGCTATTTCTGTGTAGAATTTTGTAAAAAATATCTGTGGATTTATGCGGAATGATTTTGGGAGTATTGTAACTAAAAGCCTAATAAATGAAATTAAAAATAATACCTTTTTAACTTCCATTTAATGTTTACAATGCAAATCCAGTTACATACACATATTTGCTAAACAAAGCAAGTCTCATATAATCTACTTAAAGACAGAAAATATTACTAAATAATTGGAAGTTGTGATATTGGACATAAATTGCGATATTGGACATAAATTGGACATAGCGATTTTTCATTTTTCTGCGATAATTTCACCAAATGATTGAGTAACACTATTTGGAAAGAATCTATAGTCGCATTTTACTTTAAGGTTCAATTCTCACTAGCAAATAATATGACTTTTGCATCAGTAAACTCCTAATTTGCTCCTTATTATTATATATTAAGGTAGTTTAGGTATTGCATTAGGGAAAAAGAATAAGATCATGCAGAATATGTATAGCTCTCAGTATAATTGAGAACATCCCATTTTGAAACTAAATATTTTGATCCATTTCTCATTGAATGTATTTTGGTGTATTTAAACAAAACAGATTTAATAAACAGATATATTTATTAAAATAATATTTTAGTCCTCAAACATATTTAGAAATTGAAAGATAATACAATTAAATTCAAGCAAAATATTGCAAATTTCAACTAAAGTTGACTTTTTTTTTGCTTTTCTTGATTTTTCCTCTTTTTTTAAAATGTGTATTTAACATTTTTATTTTTTTATATGTGTATTTATATTTAATTTTTATTTAATATTTTATTTTTATTTAATATATTTGTACTAGTTTTTGAACTGTTATCGTAAATTATTTTATTAAATAAGATTTGGCGTCCGTACTGACTAATCTAATGTATATGCACAAATATAATATTGTATAGCTTCCTCTTAAAGAAAATATGAATTAAGATAGATTTGCGAGGGGTGTACTTATATATGCTGAGCACTGTAGATAAGAACTAAGCAGCCAATATCTCAATAACATGCATGTTAATAAGCACCTAGTTAATAGTGATAATTGCTCCCTAACGTGTTATCAAATGTGTTAATTTTGATTGATTTCAGATGATTCTGCAGGCCAGTGAATAATACATAAAATGTAATAATCTACAATAATAGATGAACGCAATGAAGCAAAGATAAAAGTTAAACAAGCAGTGCATGCTTTATTGTTTTGTATATTTAAAAGCAAAGTGAACTCAACATCATTCATATCTTGCGATGTGACTATTGCGGATGCACACATTGTGATATTGATGCTGAAACGATATATTGTGCAGCCTTATAACAATTTATATTGTAAATAAATCATATGAACATTTTTACATTAGCCAAAATATTACTGAAATGTATTTAAAAACTAAATAAATATAAATTTACACACATTTGCACAAGTAGATAAATAGACTCAATGATTGGTTTAAAATCTTTAGATTTCTGTGTGCACAGATTCCGTGTGGGGCTACAGTCTCATGCAAAAATTTGGGCACCCTTCTGAGGCCACATAATAATGTGCTCTTTCTTTACAAGAGAAGATCCCAGTGAGATGCCATTCGGTTAGAGAAAACTAAATAATGTCATGTTTTCCAGACAGAGATACAGTTGAAGTCAGAATTATTAGCCCCCTTTTGATTTTTATATTATTTTTTTTATATTTCCCAAATTATTTTTAACAGAGCAATGAAATTTTCACAGTATGTCTGATAATATTTTTTCTTCTGGAGAAAGTCTTATTTGTTTTATTTCGGCTAGAATAAAAGCAGTTATTAATTTTTAAAAAACATTTTTGGGACAAAATTATAAGCCCCTTTGCGCTAATTTGTTTTTCGATAATCTACAGAACAAACCATCATTATACAATAACTTGACTAACTACACTAACCTGCCTAGTTCACCTTATTAACCTAGTTAAGCCTTTAAATGTCACTTTAAGCTGTATAGAAGTGTCTTGAAAAATATCTAGTCAAATATTATTTACTGTCATCATGGAAAAGATAAAATAAATCAGTTATTAGAAATAAGTTTTTAAAACGAATATGCTTAGAAATGTGCTGAAACAATCTTCCCAGAACAGAACAGAAATTGGGAAAAAAAAATAAACAGGGGCGCTAATAATTCAGGGGGGCTAATAATTCTGACTTCAACTGTACGTATAGTATAGCAGTATTGTGTAAAATTAAACTAAAATTGAAAAATAGGCTATGCAAAAGTTTGGGCACCCTCTCTTTTGTGTGGATTTCAAAACCATAGTCACTTAATGCTAAATGATTACAACACAAAATGATTTGCGTGACTCAGTAAACCTTAACAATCCTAACACAGCTACAAACAATCATGAAAAAGGAGATTTAAGATAGCTGATTGTTAGTAATGCTTCTTATTGCGAAACAGAAAGTAACAACATGGGAACCTCAAAAGAACTTCCTAATTACCTAAAAACTAGGATAATTCACCAACATGAATTAGAAGAAGGATGCAAAAAGGTTTCACAAAGGTTTAAAGTCTCTATCTCCACAGTCAGAAATATAGTAAGTAAATGGAAGGCCACAGGAACAGTTCTTGTTTATTTATTTATTTATTTATCAGGATCCCCATTAGCCACTACCAAGGTAGTGGCTATTCTTCCTGGGGTCCATCGAACATAACACAAAATTACATTAATACACAACAACAAAGACTAATAAAAACATTAAAATACAAAATTCATACATAACATCCAAATCAACAATCCACTTAATATTGTTCCATTAAATATTTTTTAAATGATTTTTTAAACCTCCTTTTACTTGTTACAAAGCATGTAATGTCTGATGGCAATTCATTCCATATTTTCATTCCTCTATACATCACGGTACGTTGCTTTGCATTAGTTTTTGAAATGGGAAGCAAAAAATTTCCTTTTAATGCATGCCTGGTGTTAAAATGATGACCAACATTACTATACCAAAGTTGACTGTACAATACACTTGGAACTTTTAACACAGAAATATTTCTTATAAAACACAGCAGAGAAACAATTACCCTATCCTTCACCAATAACCAACCTAAAGTTTTATGCATTTTCATAATATTAACTCTTCTATTGCAGTGTAAAATGAGTTGTGCCGCTCTATTCTGGACTAACTGTAATTTATCTAAGTCTTTACTTGATGCACTCGACCATTTAACTGTGGTTTTCATTTAAATTGAAAGTTTGATCCAAACACAATACTTTTGGTTTTTGTTAAATTTATAATCATCTTATTATTCTGTACCCACTTTACCACTAATTGTAACTCCTCATCTAAATCAGCAGATAATTTTTCTATCGATGGCGCTGGTAAATATAATGTTGTATCATCTGCGTACATAACTGCCCTTGCTTGCTTTAAAACCAGAGGAAGATCATTGGTAAAAATAGAAAATAACAATGGTCCTAAACAACTTCCTTGAGGCACACCACATTGCAACTCTTTCACCTCCGAATAACTTCCATTATAGAATACACATTGCCTCCTACTAGTCAGATAACTTTTAAACCAACGCACAGTTTGATAAGTAAATTTACTTGTGAAGGAAAGATGTGCTAGAACAAGAAAAATATCTGAAAGGCAAAGTCAAAGAATGGTTAGAGTGGTCATTTACAAACAGCAGACCACCTCTAAAGAGCTCCAGGAACATCTTGCTGCTATAATGTCATTGTACATTGGCTGTTTCAGCTGTTGTTTTCTGGGTATGTTGTGACTGACCAATCTCAGAATCAAAAATCAAGAGCAGTGGCGTAGCGGACGGGCCCGCAGGGCACGCACTGCAGGGGGGCCCCGCGTGATTAGGGGGCCGCACGTCGATTATTTTCAATAATTGAAAATCCGGCAACCGCAATAATCAAACTCTTGGGAACAACTGTGGTCGGAACCAAAGTTCACAGGTCGGTGTTCTCTAAACTCCTCTCAAGCGGTGGACTACTTCATTCTGATTGCTTGCCGCCGAACCGCGTCATAGCTCATACCATAAAGTTGACTTGATTTCAACTCTCCTTGACGCCCACACAGGAGAAGATGCGCTGCGCTGTTCCTCGCCACCGGTTTTTCTTGAAAATGAATGACTTATGGCTACTTTGACGCTCTCGCCGCTTTCGGTTTATGATCACTCCTCAGTTTGTGAAGGCTTCCCCGCGTAGTCGATCCACAACCCGCCCTCTTTCCCGCTCCTCAGTTTGTGATCGCTCCTGTTTGTGATCGCTCCCTAGTTTGTGATCGCTCCTCAGTTTGTGATCGCTCCCTAGTTTGTGATCGCTCCCTAGTTTGTGATCGCTCCTCAGTTTGTGATCGCTCCCTAGTTTGTGATCACTCCTCAGTTTGTGAAGGCTTCCCCGCGTAGTCGCTCCACACCCTGCCCCCTGTCCCGCTCCTCAGTTTGTGATCTATCCTCAGTTTATGATCGCTCCCTAGTTTGTGATCGCTTCTCAGTTTGTGATCGCTCCTCAGTTTGTGATCGCTCCCTAGTTTGTGATCGCTCCTCAGTTTGTGAAGGCTTCCCCGCATAGTCGCTCCACACCCTGCCCCCTGTCCCGCTCCTCAGTTTGTGATCGATCCTCAGTTTATGATCGCTCCCTAGTTTGTGATCGCTCCCTAGTTTGTGATCGCTCCTCAGTTTGTGATCGCTCCCTAGTTTGTGATCGCTCCTCAGTTTGTGAAGGCTTCCCCGCGTAGTCGCTCCACACCCTGCCCCCTTTCCCGCTCCTCAGTTTGTGATCGCTCCTCAGTTTGTGAAGGGTTCCCCGCATTGTCACCCACCTTTTATGATCGCTTCCCCACTAAAACCTGAACTACCCTGATCCAGTTACTACGACCATTTATGTGAAGCTGCTTTGACACAATCTACATTGTAAAAGCGCTATACAAATAAAGCTGAATTGAATTGAATTGAACTTTTAAAGTAACTAATAGGCTTTTACATGTAGTGAAATGCATGATGGGTGAAGTGACAGATGTGCGCCTGACACACACATTTGACATTGACAATATTAGCATGTCGGGTCCTGTGAAGCATGACTGACACTGGGAATCAGACACACATCTTCATGTCTCCAGATCTCATTACACTCTATTAAAGTGAAGCCATTCGGTCAAATAAATGAATGGACGACTAAAGACAGCAAACAAACACATCGCAGGGAAATAAATTAATGAAGAGGTTTTAATGAAGATGTGAGGTTCGTCTTCTGCTGTAATTACCGAGCATCACTTTTTCCTCCTTGCCAATTTAAAGCATTAGAGACACAATTCCCATGTTTTTGTTGCAAGTGCTATATTAAATATGGTTGATAAATTATTAACCTAGCATGAGAAGTATGCCTAAAATAATAATTTTGACCGGTCATGCTTCAGACGTTCTGACCTTCTTGAAAATCACACGAAGATGATGTAATATTTCACTACTCTTTTGAAATACTGTTGCATTAATTTGTAATAAAGTGCTTTTGATTAGACATTAAATGTCCAGAATGCATTTTAATATGTTTTTGTTAAGGTTTATTTAATGATTGTTGATCTAAAATTGTGCAATCACATGTCAGAATTTTAGACTCTAATTAAATTATATTAATCTTCCAGAATTCTGTTTATTTACGGTTGAGAATTGCATTATGGGCTGTTGAAATCTGCTCTGTCGACTTTTGATGTTGAAAATTCAACTCTACAGTTTAACAAAGTGACTTTTAGTGGCATTTTAGTTTGGAAAAATGTAATGCATAATAATATTTCACTTTTGTTTAACAGTTTAAAAAAAATAGAAGAATAGAATAGAAAAATAGAGGCTTTTGATGCACCTCACTTCACCTTAAATGTTAAAAGTTTTTTTTTTCGTTTATTTTGTAGATAACTGACCAGCAAAAATACATTAATTGAGAAATAAATTTTAAAAATAAGATGTGCCATTATTAGTAACTTTAGGTGTTTTCTAAAACAAAATCTGTCAGTGTTATTTTCATTCTCTCATCTTTAGCGCTTCACATTTTCACGGTTGTAGCTCCTGTCACCAAAGGTAGAAGGCATTGACTGAGTGATTGACAGCTGATATTAACCAATCATTTGCGTTTAGTTCTAGAGCAGTGGACCAATAAGAAGAGAACTAAGGTGGGGCAAGCATTGCATGGCTTTTTTTTTTTTACTTCATCAAGTTCACATAACAACTGTTTATCTGTTCCTGAGTGCTGCGTTTGCCGTTTTTAGGTGAAAAGATGGATTCTGCATAAATGTTTCCTAAATTCACGCACGAAGAGGATTTTTGAAGTGAAAACAGTGAAAATGCATGCAATCGCCCAAATGCTTCCAAATATATTTTAAGGTTGCATAAATAAAATTTCGGGCGCATATGCGACCAAAACAGTCGAGCACTAGCATCTTTACTTGTTATTATTTCCTCATAATAATAATAATAATAAAATAAGGAAGTTATCATCAATCACAACACAAATTACAATGAACTCCAAACAAAGTCTCCTCCACCAGCTGTGGGAAAAGCCATTATAACGACACAGATCACTGCCTATTCATGCCAGAGTCACGCGGAAAAAAAAAAAAAAAAGTGATTGACAGGTGGTTATTTGCGTGTACAGGGTTCAACGTTAAGGATTTTTTCTACTGGTCCGATCGGGCAAGTGGTTTAGATTTTTACTTGCCCTGCCAAAATTTTCACTGGCCCCACCAAGAAAAAAGGGAAGTTAACAGCTATTTTTTAGCCACATATTTTAAATAATGTGTCAAAAAAAAAAAAAATCTGTGAATCTAGAATTTCAATACTTTAAAAAAATTGTAAATGAAAGTGTTATGCAAACAAAAAGAGCAATATGGAAAATGTGGAGGTATTTTTTTGCGGTTTGAAATTATTTAACAAAAGGTGGCTGACTTGTCAAACTGACATCCAACTCGCTCACTTAATTTTTATTTTGTTGTGTTGTTCCCATGTAAATGTCTACTGTTAGAAACAGACATTTTCTTTTAGCCTCATAATTTGATGTAGATGCCATGTTGCTGTATGTACGCTTTACTGTTTGTTACCAGGTTACAAAAAAATTAGCATGGTCAAATCAATCAGATAAGAGGAACCGGAAAATAATATGTTGTTTACGACATTACAGATAATGTAGTGTGTAAAGACTTAAAAGCACAAACTTAAAATGGACGCAATTGACAAATAGTCACAGACAAGTTAAATGTTATTGACAAGACAGCACTGTCCCAATCGGGCCAGTAATGATGCGGTCTACTGTCCCAAGTGTCTCTCATGCTTGCCCCGGGCCACCGGGCAGTCCTTATTGTTGAGCCCTGGTGTAACTTTTATAGTTTGGCTATGGGTAAAAGCAAAGACTATGGGGGTCAGGTAGTGAAAACGGTAGGCTACAATTAATAAATTCATTATGAATTAATTGATATTTAACAATGACCCAGTACCCCCAACCCCCCACCCACCCACCCCGCGACGACGATGCTACCGTCCATCGTGTTGCAAAATTGGTCAACATCACCCAACCCTACTTCACTTAAAATATTCTTGTTTATTTTGTAGATAACTGAACAACAAAATTATTTTAAGACAACCAACAATTTACACCAAATGAAATTCATTTCAAAAAGGTCATTTTTCAGACAAAAAAATAATTGTTCAGACATGCTTTCAGTTTCTCTGTCTTACTCGTGGCGAGTTTAGGTGACGTATTATTAAGTAAAACTGGCTTTAGACGGCTAAGTTGAGTCTGCTTCGAACCTGTCGGAAATCATCAGGCTTTGCTAAATTGCCGGTAAATTATTTTACCAACGATTAGGGTCAATAGTTGTAGCCTATTACAGATTTTAAAGAAAATCTTAATATTAAAAACGGAAACATAAGCTGGACTACAACAGATCATATCAATGTCATAAAGAATGCTTAAATAATGTAGCGTAGTTTACAGCAAGCATCATGTTTTTAGTTAGATTGTGTAGTCTGTCATACAGTAGGCCTAGGTGTGTTATTTTAGCCTGATCTCAAGAGAAAACGTAAGTATTTTATATTTTGGCAGTTTAGTGGCTAATTCGTATGAATTCGTACGAGTTCAGTCGTACGAAATGGTACGATTTTAAAAAGGAGGCATGGCACCAAACCCCACCCCTAAACCCAACCGTCATTGGGGGATATGCAAATCGTACTAAAATGTACGAATTAGATCGTATGAATTTGTACGAATTAGCCACTAAATGAAAAAGTTACGAATTGCCGTGAGATTGTGTTGGTTATTTTTACTAAAGAAGATATATTTTTTGAGTTCATCACCAGAACTATAGAAACTGTATTATGTTATTAAAAAAAGGCACATTATCGGGATCTGATCTGTATCGGTCGATACTCAGAATTTTGGTATCGATATCGGATCGGTTCCAAAAAATAATGGTATTGATGCATGCCTATTAGTGAGTTGTTCTTTTAAAGAGAGTGTGGTGCGGTAGTCATAGCGAAATCATAATCTCAGGAACTAAATGAACTGATTCAGATGAGTGTTTGAAGCATCAGAAAACCTGCAATACCATAAACGGCACAAATTCTACAGTTTGCAGCCTTAATGCAAATAAAATTAAATAAAAATAAAGTGGTCTACTGACTATTTGTCGGCACAAATGTGTGAGCATAAATGACTTTTCCACATGCAACATTAACTATTGTAGAACCGTTAAGGTCGATATATCGTTAACAAACTGAAGGGGTACTGCCAGTATTTTGAAGCCATAGTATCGCAGTGCAACTGAAGTACTGGTAAACTGTGCAACCCTAGTTTCTTGCAGTTCTGTTTTTGTAATGAATAGAAAGCAAATTATATTTGTCTCCTCCTCTTTTTCTGATCTGAAAAATGGTCCAATCCGTGACGAAAAAAAACATTATGTGATCTGAACCGTGAGATTTGTGACCTGTTACACCACTATTTTCAATAAATGTTCGAAAAAAGATCAAGCTCCCATAATGCAATTTAAAAGCATAAATAAACAGGGGAAAAAATAGATATATGAACCACTAAATATGGAAAACTGCTAATTTACTCATATTTTACCTCCAGGTTTTAGGCTGGAGATTCAGATTTATGTATCTTGGATTTCTCTTCTTCAGAATCCGGTTTTATTCAGTGTTGTGTCAGTGTCATATTGAAAACACTAGAGAGAGAAATAGAAGAGCAGCATAATCATACCACTTAACACAGTTATGGGAATAGCAAAAAAAAAAAAAAAAAATCAATCTTGAGATACGAGTGGTTTAGAAGTCGTTTTGAAATATGTATTCCACCTGCGACGAAAGCTTTTGAATTAAACAGGGCTGGATTGGAGGAGAAGGAGAGCTGCTGATGTATATTTCATGAGTTACAGTGAGCGCTGGTTTGTGTATCTTCTGTCTTCAGATGAGATAACGCTCACCGATGCTCCTCTGTCCTCTCACAAAGTCTGCTTTTGCAGGAGAAGAGGGCAGGATGAGGCCAGAAGAGGCGTCTTTAATTAAAACATACAGTATTTGAGGTTGGGTGACCTGCTGTGGGAGACAAAATGTCAAAAAGTGCTGCAACGATAACCGAGCTAATTTATTAAAGATTTCTGAGAAATCACTGGCGATCTGCGTGCACGCATAGAACATTCAGAGAAAATGGAAAAGACTTGCTTTCTTAAAATGCTCCCTTGGTGCATGATTCTTTCAGAAGTTTGTAATCTTTTGTGAAAATGAACTAAAATAACTGGTTCTTCTCCAAAAAAAAAGGACATTGCAATGTTACATCAGTTAGTACCATAGACTATAAAAGATATGGACGTAGTATCCGTGACGTGACCCATAGCCATAGGTTTCTGAAAAGAGAAAATGAAGCTACATTTAGGCCTGGTCAATCGCAGAGGTGGGTAGTAATGAATAGGCATGGGCTGGTATAAGATTCTGATAACCTTGGATTTAAATATTACGATTTCACAGTATCACGGTTAGAGATTACTGCTCTAAAGAATATTCTTTTAAATGTCTGGGTAAACAACAAAACCTTTTTGCCAAAATATTTTAATTTGGGGAATCATTTAAATTATTTTGGTACAGTAGCTAAACATGTCAGGCTAAATATTTTAAATGTATTATTCATTTGCTGCTATCTTCAATTGTTTCAAATACAATTGAAGTAAATACAATCAAGTAAATAAAAAAAATATTACTCATACCTCAGGAACAGTATTACAGACATTTTTAATGGTTTTAAAACCTTGACTTTTCCAAACTGCAGTATACCTTGAACGCGATTATCTTCCCATGATTATCTTCACATATGCCTACTGGCATTTTGCTCAGACGGGCTTTTCTTTGAGAGAAACATAATGTAACATACGTAAACTTGGGATTGCCTGCCGTGTATTTTTGGTTGAGGTGCTATTTGTTTTTAGGTAACTTTTTTTATATTTACTGTTGCACTAAAGTCCAAAAATGAAGTATTTATGTTCTTTATTACGTGATTATGGTATATTGCTTGATTAATATCACTTGATTGTTCAAGCTACCTTACAGAAGTGCTGTTAACAGAGTTATTGAATGTTGAAATAAGGTGAAATAAATAAAAGAATTAGGAACATCCTGGATCTGTTTGTTCGCTCCTCTTTATTTATTTTTTTAATGTAGAAGTATAAGATCAGGTTTCGGTATCGGTAGATACTCAAAATCAAATGACTCGGACAAAGATTTGAGGGCAAAAAAAACCTGATCAGGACATCCCTAATAGATATTTTACATAAGTATATATGTTCACTCACCTGGGAAATGGAGAACACTTGAATGGTTTGTGATTTTTTCCAAATTATCTGACAATTGCAAGAAATAATTCCAAAAGGCATCTGACTGTGTAAAGCCATATAAAACTAAAAACTAACTATATGATGTATATGCTCAGTTCAGTGGCTAATCAGCTGGCAGCTGAGGTGAAGTGATGGCGGCCAGCGAGACCTAGCTGTCACTCAAGTGGCCACACCCTTAATTATGCAAACTTAATATAACTTAATTTAAATGAAATGGATGAACAAAATATGTACAGTTTAAGTCAGAAATATTACCCCCCCCCCTGAATTATTAGACCACTTGTTTATTTTTTCCCCAATTCCTGTTTAATGGAGAGATCATTTTTTCAACACATTTCTAAACACAATAGTTTTAATTTCTAGTAATCTTTTTTTATTTTATTTTCCATGATGACAGTAAATAACATTTTACTAGATATTTTTCAACACTCCTTTATACAGCTTAAAGTGAAATTTAAAGGCTTAACTAGGTTAATTAGGCAAGTTATTGTATAACGATGGTTTGTTCTGTGGACAATCGAGAAATTTATAGCTTAAATACAAATATAAATAATATAAATAAATATAGCTTAAAGGGGCTAATAATTTTGGCCCTAAAATGGTGTTTAAAAAATGTTAATTAAATTTAAAACTTTCTTTATTCTACCCAAAATAAAACAAATAAAACTTTCTCCAGAACAAAAAATATTATCAGACATACTGTGAAAGTTTCCTTGCTCTGTTGAACATCATTTGGGAAATATTTAAAAAAGAAGAAAAAAAGTTCAAAGGGGGCTAATAATTATTACTTCAACTATATATATATATATATATATATATATATATATATATATATATATATATATATATATATATATATACTTTATACTTTATATATATATATATATATATATATATATATATATATATATATATATATATATATATATATATATATATATATATATATATACTTTGTATATATATTCTTTGTACCAGGCTGTAAACATCTTTTTTTCTGCTGTAAAGTTGGCCATCTTAACAGTGGGCTCGACAGAAATTTGCACTGTGATGGAGCCAGCGGAGCTAGTGGAATTTTGAAGAACTGCAGTTTCAGCTACTTCTGTATTAGCTTCACGAGGGAGAGCGGGATGTTGCCAGTTTGTTGGTACGCACCCCTAAATCTTAATGAGCTAAGAAAATTTATATTTCTTCATTAGTAACAATCCAGAAAATTACAGTATTAAGCACTGTAATAAATATCAGATTAGAAACTAAGCTGCTTTGACACAATTTACATTATAAAAGCGCTTTCTAGATAAACATGAATTGAAACTCTTAAGTATTAATTTACTTGAATAGTCAGTAACTTAGGAGGACTATATTTAATCTTAATTGACTAGACTGACTCTCAGCATCACAGACGGTGGTTTAAAGTGAGTTAACCAGAGATAGACTCGACACAATGCACTCTGGGACTGCATATCCCTTGCTGAACGGCACAGTTAAAGCTCTCTTTGAACATGTTTGAAAGAGTATCAGAACAGATTCTGCACAATACCATTTCTTCCCTTTACACTCGCTACACTGTCGATGTTTCAATGGGATTATGTCAGATAATGACGACAGAGTGCTTTAAAAAAATCGAGGCTTAGTCGAACAATATGAGAACACGACCTTCATTAAAAACTCGATTTAAATTTAAATGAAACTTTAGAGCTTATT
The DNA here is from genome assembly GCF_052040795.2 of Danio rerio. NCBI lineage: Eukaryota > Metazoa > Chordata > Actinopteri > Cypriniformes > Danionidae > Danio > Danio rerio. The sequence goes on along the minus strand of NC_141038.1, from coordinate 6,220,725 downwards.
CAACAAATTCTGTCAGTCTTAATACTATATGGTCAACTTGTAACACTAAGCATGTTGAAAGTGTTTCTGGCATTACTCACACTTTCATTCAAAAAAATATGGATTTGTATGTTTGTTTGTTTTTATATTTATCTCGTGTGTACTTCGGAGAACGGTCGCGTGCACGCATGACGCCTATTTTAGTGAACAACCAGCATTGGCTGTGAATAACAGGTAATGAAGTTGTAAATAACGTTCAGTTTGTTGCACAGAGCAATTGATTGAGGGCCGTGCGGGAGGTTTGATTTGCATGTAAGTGTTTTTTTCTCACAGTGACTGCAGCCATGAGCCGCACACAGAAGTGAAAGTGAAACCTGTGCGCACATCATTTAAATGATCATTGGCATTTTAAAGTTATGATTACGACAAGCATTTGATATGTTTTTTTTCTTTTACAGCAAACACAACGTGTTGTGCATGAAAATAAATGTTTACTGTGTCAGTGTAACAACTCTAGCCTATATTTAATGTTGAATATAATACAAGAAGGAATTTGATAATGACAAAATTCTAATTTTACCAGTGAGAACAAATGATCTAATAATGTTCTCAACAACAGATGACAAGCACATGTCTTAAACATAATAATTCAATTTTATAATAATGAATAGTTGTAGGCGAGGCAGTGGCGCAGTAGGTAGCGCTGTCGCCTCCCAGCAAGAAGGTCGCTGGGTCGCTGGTTCGAACCTTGGCTCAGTTGGCGTTTCTGTGTGGAGTTTGCATGTTTCCTCCTGGTGCTCCGGTTTCTCCCACAGTCCAAAGACATGCGGTACAGGTGAATTGGGTAGGCTAAATTAACCGTAGTGTATGAGTGTGTGTGTGAATGTAAGTGTGGATGTTTCCCAGAGATGGGTTGCGGCTGGAGGGGCATCCGCTGCTTAAAAACTTGCTGGATAAGTTGGCGGTTCATTCCGCTGTGGCAAACCCGGATTAATAAAGGGACTAAGCCGACAAGAAAATGAATGAATGAATGAATAGTTGTATTCTGATGTCATCATTTAACAGTGAATTAGCAAACAGGACATATTGAAAGTCTGTTCAAGGCCACGATAATGACTATACAAAATTTAGCATTTTAAGCAACAGTAGACCTACACATAGGTCTAATGTTGTTTTACCATATGTTTGAAAATTAACAATAATAATAGGCTAATCATATTAACCTTTATTTTACATTTACACAATCGTGAGAAAATCGTGATCTTGATTTTAAGTAAAAATAAAATCGTGATTCACATTTTTGCCAGAATCGTGCAGCCCTAATATCCAGACTCAATTCTATCAAGATTCAAACCCATTTCTGCAAATGACAGTCTGCCATTTAATGCAAAGTTTTTTTTTTCAGGCCTATTAGAAATTAAACCGTATGGCCTCTCCTGTCGTGTGCTTGAATGCTCATTTCCAGTTTTCTCAGAATAGAGCCAGTAATTTCTCAAAGCCCCGTTTCAAAGACTCTCACGGCAAAAAAAAAAAAAAAAAATTAGATGCTACTCATGGTAAAGGTTGCAGAGGTCAGCGCAGCACAATCTGTTCAGCAGCTTTACTGATGAATGAGTAGAAGACCCTCAACTTTGCTGGTCTTTGACCCCTGAAACTGTGAAAAGAGCAAAGCCATCTGTTTCCAGACTCACCAGATCTGCCTTTTCAGGAACTCTTCTCTAACTCCTAGTTTTTTATATTCGCATCATTTTAAAAGTATTCATGAAATGGAAGTTAAGATTGTCCTTTTTCTTCTCGACCATGATATAGATTCACTTAATACAGACCTGAAACGAGAAAAAAGGAGTCAGTGGATAATTTCTGCCTTTGTGCACCTATTGGATTGTTGGAAGATGGGTGTTGCTAACAAAATGAAAAAGATTGACAGATGGATAAAAGCAGATCAGAGACTAGACCCTGCCTACTAAAGGACTTATAGATCCACCCTAAAGGAATGATAACCTCGCACTAAATGACTGATATCCTTGCCCTAAATAAAATATAGCCCTTCCCTAAATGACTTATAGCCTTGCCCTAAATGACTAAATGCCCCACCCCACCACAAATTACAGATAGCCCCACCCTAAATCACTAATAGCCCCACCCTAAAGACTGATAGGTCCATCATAAAGGACTGATAATGAGTAATACATGACTGATGACCCCTACTTAAAGGACTGATATCCTCATCCGAAAGACTGATAGCTCCACCCTAAAAAACTAATAGCCCCAGCCTAAATATAACTGATAGCCCTGCCCTAAATGAAAGATAGCCTAACCCAAAGGACTGATAGCTCCACCCTAATGGACTGTTAGCCCTGCCCTAAAGGCCTGATTGCTAGACCGTACATGACTTATGGCCTCTCCCTAAAGTAATGATTGCCCAGCCCTAAATGACAGTTAGCTTCACCCTTAAAAGACTAATAGCTCCGCCCTGAAGGACTGATAGCTTTATCCTAAAGGACTGAAAACCCCTCCCTAAGTGACCCCTCCCTAAGCCCCATCCTAAAATAATGATGGTTTTGCCCTAAAGAACTGACTGAAAAGCCTCGGCCCCTAAAGGACTGATAGCCCTGTCTTTAAAACTGCTAGCTCTGCCTAAAAGGACTTATAGCCCCACCCTAAATTACTTAGTGCCACTAATAGCCCCGCCCTAAAAGACAGATGGCCTTGCCCAAAAGAACTGATAGCCCCTCCCAAAAGGACTGATAGTTACACCCTAAAGGACTGATAGCTCCACCCTAATGGACTGATAGCTCCGCCCTAAAGGATTGATTGCTTTGGCCAAAGGACTGAAAGCACCACTCTAAAGGACTGATTGCTCCACCCTAAAGGACTAATAGCCTTGCCCTAAAGGACTGATAGCTCCGCCCTAAAGCACTGATTACTTTGCCCCAAAGAATTGAAATCTCCACCCTAAAGCACTGATAGCTCCACCCTAATTTACTAATAGCTCTGCTCTAAAGGACTGATTGTTTCACCCTGAAGAACTGAATGCTCCGCCCTAAAGAACTGATAGCTTCACCCTAATGGACTGAAAGCTCCACCCTAAAGTACTGAATGCTCCGCCCTGAAGAACTAATAGCTCCACTCTAATAGACTGATAGCTCCGCCCTAATAGACTAATTGCTTCATCCCAAAGGACTGATAGCCTTGCCCTAAAGCACTAATAGTTCCCCCCCAAAAGACTGAAAGCTCCACCTTAAAGTACTGATAGCTCCACCATAATGGACTGATAGCTCTGCTCTATAGGACTGATAGTTCCGCCCTAAAGGACTGATAACTCTTACCTAATGGACTAATAACCCCTCCCTAAATGACTGATAGCCCCTCCTTAAAGGACTGATAACTAAATACTTTTTTCCACTGCATACAAATGTCTGGATTATTACATTTAATACAGATTATTAATTATTAAATACAGATTATTACAATTAATAATCAGTTTATACATGTAAACTTATATTTCCTACTGACTATTTATTGTCAGCAAAAACATTTGCACAATACTGTATTTATATTTCTTACCGTCTCTATGTTTCTGCATCCCAGATTATAAGTAAATTCCAGAAAGTAGAGTAGGTGTCTGCCTTCTAACAAAACATGTTTTGGATCAAGTTTAAGGTGATAAAACACACTTGCAAAAATTGCATTGCAGACGGCAATCAGCGTTTGACTGTTAAGCAATATTTTGAGTCACACATAGGGTAGGGCTCATTTGGGAAGTGCAATATAGCAGCCCAGCCATCATCTGAATAGCTTCATTCAATTATTCCTATTCACTGTCACATTGCACTCCCCCTGTACACGCCTTGCAAATCTCAAGTCATTTTCCTGAAAGAGATGTCAGCTTGATCCAGAGATGGAGATTGTAATTTCTGAGAGGAGGAGGAGGCGGAGGAAAGAAAAAAAGTTGACGGGTCTTTGTGGTTTAGTGGTTGGATCGCGGTAATATGTTTCATCACTTATCCAATTACATGTGTTAGAGGAAACTAATCTGAGACTCTATTAAAACAAGAGACCTGGCGGCGCAAGGTTAAACAATAGCAAATTACATTACCCTCATACTGCTTAGAGAGAAGACCCTGCCATGTTCATGCCTGTTCATATCTACTGAGAAATTATCAGGACGCTTCATATCTACAGGTGTGTGGGTTTTTTAATTATAAGAAGAAATGTAGCTAGGTTTGTCTCTTAAAATAGTTTGGTAATTACCTGTTTTGCATTAAGCATGGGTGTATTGCTTATACTGTATATATTACATGATGTACTGATTTTTGTTGAGGGCCAGTAACTATATTTGGTGTGGTGTTACTGAAATTGTAGTTTAGAGTTCCTTTTTATGGTGAGTATTAATATACATTGTGTTAAATTATATATATATATATATATATATATATATATATATATATATATATATATATATATATATATATATATATATATATATATATATATATATATATATATATATTAAAAAATAATAATAATTAAAAAAAAAAAAAAAAAATATATATATATATATATATATATATATATATATATATATATATATATATATATATTTTATTTTTTATTTTATTTTTTTTATATAAATTTAGACAGTCTTAATTGACTTTTAAAATGTATTCAATTCAAGTTTATTTGTATTGCACATCCTACAATAATTATTGTTTCAAAGCAGCTTTACATAAGCCCGCAAACGAGTGATGATCTCCCGGTAATCTTGCGTCTCCCTCCCGGTCCTAGGCATCGTGGCGCACCCTTCTCACCCCTCCCCACCGCGTCTCTCCTCAGACACGTCGCGCGCGCACCCTGTCAATCACCATCAAACCACCACCTCTCCTGACAGCTTAGCGGGACGCTGCAAAATAAACCCTGACACTCTGACCAATGTGAGGTGAGTTTACTCGCACGTGACTTGTTTTAGCTCTTTTGGTCCAATTAGAAACTTTGCAATGTGAAAGCGAACCGCTCCAAGAGCAAAGAGCAACAATGTAACATTTGTAATCTCTGTTTCGGAACAACTGAATCGATTCACAGGTGTGAAAGCACCCTCAGTTTCTTGTTCTTAACTGACAGGAGTGGCACCGGGTGTGGTTTTCTGCTGCTGTAACCCATTCGCCTCAAGGTTGTACATGTTTTGTGTTCAGAGATGCTCTTTTGCATACCTGCTTAATTGAGTTACTGTTGCCTTTCTTTTAGCTGGAACCAGTCTGGCCATTCTCCTCTGACTTCTGGCATCAACAAGGCATTTGCACCCACAGAACTGCCGCTCACTTGATATTTTCTCTTTTTCGACTATTCTCTGTAAACCTTAGAGATGGCTGTGCTTAAAAATCCTAATAGATCAGCAGTTTCTGAAAAATTCAGTCAAGTCTGTCTGGCACCAACAACCATGCCACATTCAAAGTCACTTAAATCACCTTTCTTCCTTGTGCTGTGTTCACACCAGACGCGTGGATATTGCGATTTATCCGCGCGTCTGGATAGACGCTTAAACATTTTAGTTTACTCGCTTCATTCGCGCATCAAATCTGGGAACGCTGGAAAGGTTACAGAAAAAATTCTGCTGCTCTCTGTGAATGTTCTTGAGTGGTCCAGCCAGAGCCCAGACCTAGATCCTATTGAACATCTCTGGAGAGATCTGAAAATGGCTGTACACTGTCGGTTTACATCCATCCTAATAGAGCTTGAGAGATACTGCAAAGAGGAATGGGCAAAAATTCCCAAAGGCAGGTGTGCCAAGCTTGATGCATCATATTCAAAAAGACTTGGGGCTGTAATTGCTGCCAAAGGCGCATCAACAAAGTATTGAGCAAAGGCTGTGGATACTGTGTTTGTTTGTAATAAATTTGCAAGAATTTCAAAAAAATCTTTTTTTCACATTGTCATTATGGGGTATTGTGTGTAGAATGTTGAGGAAATAAATGAATTTAATCTATTTTGGAATAAAGCTGTAACATAAAAAATGTGGAAAAAGTGAAGCACTAGGAATACTTTCCGAATGCACTGTACATATATGCAGATTACTGAAAGATGTAAACAATATTTCTTTGCTTTTTTGTTGGAATTTAAAGCATATTGGAATTTAAAAATGCTAGAGAGTAAAAAAAAACTAAATAAAGCTAATTAAATTAATTATTCATAAAAACATGACAAAATAGTCAATCTGTCCAAACAAGTGATGTTTTAATTTGATTATGTAAAAATCAAATAAATTATTTGTTTGTTGTTTGATACCAACAAAATGATTGGCTTAGGTACTTGGCACAGGGTTAAAAAAATTATAAAAATAAATAAATAAATAAAAACACTTGATCCACAATAAGTTGTTTTTGCAGCTTAGATTTGATAAATGGCCTTTTTTGGGAGCTTTTAAGTTGAGAGGGTTACTTCACGCTTTTACAGTACACCACCTCTTTTATCTCAATAAAAAGAAAAATTGATTTGTCGTGATTCGAGCCTTTTAAATCACTTTAGATAGCAGTGGACCTGCTAAACGTCTGCTGTATCATATGGAAACATCAATCCGAGGTTAAAAAGTACATCATAGGTTTCAGGCAGTAGTTATTAATGGCCTCTTTTCTCAACCTTCAGCCGCTTTTTACTTTTGTCGACTTGCTGAACTTTCCTGGTTAAGAGCTTCAGCTCCAGAACTTGTTCATTTTCGCTCTGTAAGTTCCTGTGAATGTAATTACTTCTAATCTCTTTATCCTTCTGTGTGCTGGAAAAAGCCCTTTACCTGAGGCTGATGATGACAGAAACTGGCCTCAGCTTACTTTCGCGCTCACACATTTTTTTTTTCTCTCTCCTTCACTTCTCTGATATTCTACATGTTCCTATCACTGGCTTCACAGATATGCATATCTTCTTCAGACTCAGACGGTTTATGTTGATCCGTTGTTATTTGAGCTGATTTGCCCTTTGCCGAGTGCCTTACAATTAGTCATTTTTTTGATGTTAAAATTTTCATTTCAGCTATTTGTAAATGTAAAATGTCTGGAAAGTAGAAATATCAAAGTGCATGTACTTTCGTCCTTCGATTAAAATAATTTATAATAATATACAAATTAATCAATTAATAATATACAAATTGAACAATTCCGATCAGTTACAAACATGACATAGGTTTTATTTTGCTTTAAGAAATATCTCAAATAAAATCATTGGTTCATTTGTTCGTTCAATCGTTGATTGGTTCTTTCTTTCTTTGCTTGATTCATAGGTTGGTTAGTTGGTTGGTTGGTAGGCATGGGCTGGTATAAGATTCCGATAATATGATAACCTTGGATAAAAATATCCCGGTTTGATGGTATTGTGATTACTGCTCTAAATTATATTATTTTTAAATGTCTGGGTAAAAAACAAACAAAAAATACTTTTTGAACAAAATATATTTTATTTTGAGAAACAATTTAAATATTTTGGAGCAGTATACATGTCAGGCTAAACTAGGGGTTTACAAACTCGGTCCTGGAGGGCCGGTGTCCTGCATATTTTAGCTCCAACTTCTTTCAACACACCTGCTTGGAAGTTATTAGTATGCCTAGAAAGAGCTTAGTTAGCTGGTTCATATGTGTTTAATTGGGGTTGGAGGACATATATGCAAAATATGCAGGACACCGGCCCTCCAGGACTGAGTTTGCTAAACAAATTTGCCGGGCTAAACAGTTCAAATGAATTATTGACTTCTGCTGTCTTCATTAGTTTCAAAAACACAGATTTCTTTACAATTTAAAATGCCATCTTTGGATACCTTTTCTGCTGGAGATACTGCTGTCCTAAAAAAATTAAGTAAAAACTCTTACAAATACCTTAGGAACGGTACAGCAGAAAATTTTGCAGATTTTAAAACCTTGACTTTTCCAAACCATGGTATACCTTGAAAACGGTTATCGTCGTATGCCTGTTTGTTGGTTGGTTCGTTCATTGGTTGTTGTTTTTTTCTTTCTTTTTTTCTTTCTTTCTTTCCTTTTTTCGTTGGTTTGTTTGTTGGTTAGTTGGTTGTTTCTTTCTTTCTTTTTTTCTTTCTTTCTTTCTTTCTTTCCTTCCTTTTTTCGTTGGTTTGTTTGTTGGTTAGTTGGTTGTTTCTTTCTTTCTTTCTTTCTTTCCTTCCTTTTTTCGTTGGTTTGTTTGTTGGTTAGTTGGTTGTTTCTTTCTTTCTTTCTTTCTTTCTTTCTTTCTTTCCTTCCTTTTTTCGTTGGTTTGTTTGTTGTTTAGTTGGTTGTTTCTTTCTTTCTTTCTTTCTGTCTTTCTTTCCTTCCTTTTTTCGTTGGTTTGTTTGTTGGTTAGTTGGTTGTTTCTTTCTTTCTTTTTTTTCTTTCTTTCTTTCTTTCTTTCTTTCTTTCTTTCTTTCTTTCTTTCTTTCTTTCTTTCTTTCCTTTCTTCCTTCGTTGGTTTGTTCGTTCATTCATTGGTTGGTTAGTTGGTTCATTCTTTCTTTCTTGGTCTGAAGTTTAACAAACATACTAATTATGGGAGGAAAGTAAAAAATAAAATAAAAACAATGTATACTTCTAATTTTTTATTTTATTTATTTATTTATTTATTTTTGGTGAGATATTAAATCTCAAATGTAAAAAACCTTTTTATTGATTTATTCATTTTTTCTGAGAGCTGCACATCTAAAGTGTTCTGGATTTTATATCACATTTATATTCTTGCATAGATTCCATCGAATTGCAAGGAAATCAAAACCAACAAGAATCAATGACCAAGCAAACTAATATGGCCAATTGAATAATTTTACAGAAAAGACCCCAGTTATTGATTCAGCTTTATTTAACAGTTCTGTTAAGTGCAAATGCATTGAAATGTGTCAAATGTGCATATGTAATTCTGCAGATAACTTTTGAAGCATTCATTCTGTCCAGCAAACATGTTTAGGCATATTTATTTCTATTATTTTTGCTGAGCACATTCAAAAATGTCAGAAAAAGAAAGTCATGCTGGTAAAGCCTGTTATTCACTCTGAAACATGGACCTGTTGAGACCCCAGGGAGCCTTCAGTATGAGATCTTACTTGCGTCCCTCAGAGGCTGAAATGTTTTGAATAAATGCAGGTTTTTCGAGGGCTAAGTAATGATTTCAAGACAAAACCTGTGGAGACATTGGAAGAAAGTCATTACTAGAGCCATTATAAAACTTTACCAAGTTCACATTCGTCACAGCACGTGTTTTCTTACCAGACCTCTGTGGACATGTGAACTCCTGCTGATTCTGTGTAACTTTAGGTCATTCAGTTTTCAATTTTGAGAGTATTTTGAAACATTCATAATTCTGAACTCATGTAAATTTCATGTCATGGGGTCCGAAACTGAAACAACAACAAAAAACTTTTTTTGCATTGCTTACCCTGAACATAGCTGAAATATAAAACACTTTCTATTTCCGTCCAAAAAAGAAAAAAATACAACAAATTTATGTATCAGTTTTTGACATTTGTTAATGTTTTAAATTTGCATCACACAATTCAGATTTTTAAAAATTTATATATGTCTTGTGATTCAGAGAAGGCCAAGTATTGCAATATACAGTAGTGTGAAACAGCGTTCTTAATATTTTATTTGCATGTTTGTCACACATTAATATTCAGTTCATCAAACTAATTTAAATTTTAGTTAAAGATAACAAAAGTAAACATCATGCAGTTTTGAAGGGAAAACAAAAGACACAACTCCATAGACCTGTGTGAAAAAGTGTTTGCCACTTAAACCTAATAACATTTTGGTCCACCCTACCAGTAACAACTGCAATCAAGTGTTTTCGATAATTTGCAATAACTTGTAATGTAATGTGTATTTATATAGCACATTTATTGTGTATGGCCATACACCCAAATCACTTCACAATCATGGAGGTGATTGGGAGGCCATGATTGTAAGGGCCGTTTGAGGGACTTTGGCCAAGACCCTGGGGTTACACCCCTACTCTTTACAAGAAGTGCCATGGGATTTTTAATGACCACAGAGAGTCAGGACCTCGGTTTAGCGTCTCATCCAAAAGACGGAACTTGTGTCTGTTTTAGCACTGTTGTGGAATCTTTGCCCACTCATCTTTGATGAATTGTCGTAGTTCAGCAACATTGGTGGGGTTTTCAAGCATGAGCCTCCTTATCAAGATCATACCACAGAATTTTTAATTGGATTCAGGTCAGGACTTTGACTAGGCCACTCCAAAGTCTTCATTTTGTTTTTCTTCAGCCATTCAAAGATAGACTTACTAGTGTGCTTTGGATCATTGTCCTGCTACATTTTATTGGCACACTTTGGGCTCATTAGTACCAATTGAGCATCTTGTCAATGCCTTAACCTACCTGAATATTGTTGCTGACCATCTCCATCCCTTTATGACCACAGTCTACCCATCTTCTGATGGCTACTTCCAGCAGGATAACCGCTGTGTCATAAATCGTGAATCATCTCAGACCGGTTTCGTGAACATGACAATGAGTTCACAGTACTCAAATGGCCTCCACATTGACCAGACCTAAATCCAATAGAGCACCTTTGGGATGTGGTGAAACAGGAGATTCGCATCATGGATGTGCAGCTGACAAATCTGCAGCAACTGCGTGATGCTATCATGTCAATATTGGCTAAAATCTCTGAGGAATTTTTCCAGTACCTTGTTGAATCTATGCCATGAAGGATTAAGGCAGTTCTGAAGGCAAAAGTGGGTCCAACCCACTACTAATAAGGTGTACATAATAATATAATAAAAAAAACAGCGTTCAAAATGAACAGTTAGCAGAGCACAGAAAAACTTGTGTAACACCTGCCATATCCAAAGATGATTTCAGCCCAAATGAGGCAACAGACACAGTAAATCTCAAATTAAATTACGCCCTTAAACTCCTTCAATAGAATAAGAAACTGATGCAATGGATTTTGACTGGTCTGCCTCTCCTGTATATGGGGAAATGTGAGCGGGTGTTTATGTGTGTCAGATATCTGCTCATGCTGCGTGACGCTCAGCTATGCCCCATTAATAACATTTAGAGCGACTGTCTCTGTAATGAGAATGACTAGCCACTGATTTTTTATTTTTTTTTTTGCACCCGTCCTGGATTTACTCCAGCACTACATGGCGTTTCTACACTGCTTTCAGATTTAAAAGCATTTAAGTCCAGATTGTTTCGCTCACTTCATAACCCTTCACATCTGCTGCCGCCTTCATTGTTCTCTGCTTGATGAGCATCTCGTCATGTTAACAACAGCATTTAACGTCTCGTCGGACAAAGCAGGAGGTCTCACAGCTTTTCCAGCTGAAACAAGAGGATAATTTTACGACTTTTGCTGGAGTGGGGAAGATGCTCAGAGGTCAGGCTTTCTGCAGTCAGTCTGTCGTTCGGTGTGGTCATGCTGTTCTCTTCTTTAAATGGAAATGCTTGTGATTGCTGTATCATTTCCTCTGAAAATAGCAATTTTAGCAAGAATATCAGGATGTCCAAGCCTGTGAAATGACAGTATGCATGTTGAGATTATTTATAGAACAGTTAGTTCTGGTCTTCGAATGTGATTGGCCAAGAGTTCTTTCCTGCTGTGCAGAAGCTCACTTTAGTGACCGCCCACTTTTTCACAGGTACTGAAAGTATACTCAAAAAATGACTTTTGCTGCTTGTTTGAATTACTTTAATAATTTAAAATGAGTTGAAACAACACATTTCCTAAGGGGTTTTTTTTAGGGACAACTTATCTGTTTCATGGTCAATGGAAAGGTTGTCATCAAAATACTGAACTCCTTCTCTAGGGTTTGGGCTTGTGACTACATGGTTATCAGTAATCTAATGATTTGCCTTAATCTGAATAAGACAATAATATGATCAAGGTGTTTGCATGAGTTGCTTTTAGAATGTTCCTTTCATGATCATGTCTTACATGTTACAGTACATAGATCGATTAACATCATTGCGTCACCACGCTATTAATGTTTCCTCTGGAGTTTAATGTAATTTCAGGTGTTTAATTTTTAATTTTTCGACTTTAACTGCAGTTTCACTTTCATTCAGGAGCATTTCATTCATGCCCCCATGACAAACTGAGGTATTTTATGCGAGCATTAAGTAAGGACTAGTGGAACAGTGCTCTTTTAATGGAATTTGATACCGTATGTAAAATGGAAGGAAAAAACCACAACATTTCGTGACGCAGGTGTCTGTGGTCCTACAAGGTAATCAAAAATCACTGTTTACATGGTAGTCTAGACCAGGGGTCTCAAACTCAATTTACCTGGGGGCCGCAGGAGGCAAAGTCTGGGTGAGGCTGGGCCGCATAAGGGATTTCACAAAAAAAAGTCCTCAAATGTCATTATTAACAGTTTTAATTATTTCTTCTGAACATGAAGTGTCCTGAACATTAATAGAACATTGAGTGAAGATTATGAACAGTTCTTCTGAACATGGCATCTTTTGCCTACTCCTTGCTGCCAGAGACTCGACAGCGCTTCTTCTCACAAATCTGAACCACATTTGGCTTTAGAGCGGAAGCAGTTGAGACCCTCAGTATGGCTTGAAGATGATCATCATTAAGTCTAGACCTGTACTTTGACTTATTGAAGTTCAAGGTGGAGAATAACTTCTCACACAGAAAAAAGTGGGGGAACTCACTCAAAACTTCCATTCCCTCACCTAAAAAAAAGGCGTATATATGTATAAATAAAACACCCCCACCCCACTCCAGTCACATCAGTCTGTACCAGTCTGTATCTACCTATAATATAAATAAGATGCAGGCTGTAGCTAGGTAGGTGGCAGGCTGCAGATAGGTAGCTAAGTGGCAGGCAGGGGCGGGAACAGCTTACCTTGGTTCTAGCCGGCGCGAGTTCCCTCCTAACACTTCCCGCCCGTCACAGCGTCTAACAAAGGGGCGGGGTGCGTGGTGACGTCTCCGGCATCCCCGACCCCTTTGTTTACACGGCGGGCGGGGAATGCCAGTGACCGCTGTGTACGGATAGAATCAGCGGAGCGGGGAGAGAGAGCGCTCCCCGCTGTACATTCTGTCAGTGTACAGCGGTCGGCGCGGGCCACAAAGTATTGTACTGAGAGAAAAATGGCCCGCGGGCCGCGAGTTTGAGACCCCTGGTCTAGACTCTTAATCAGAGTATTGTCTTAATCATATTACAATCGGAGCATTGGTGTCTATGTACGTACTGATTGAAAGTGCCAGATGTGGTGTAGGACCGGCGGGGTTACACTAGACTTCAACTAAAAGAGGGGGTTTCATAGCTTTTTAAAATACCATTCTGCATTGACATTGTATAATTTCATAAAGTGCAGAATTGCAGCTGTTCTATACAGTATGGCTAGAAACAATACAGTATATATCCAGCAGGTAATGAAAATAATCCTTTTAAACCGACTTGCTTGTTTATGTTCAATGACTGACAGTTTTGTCATTATATTTTGTGGTCTCCATAGTAATCACAAACAGAATGCAATAATTCATCTGAACAGCGAGTGTCTGTGTGTGTGTGTGGACTGGAAAAGATTACGTCGGGGATTATAAATGAAGTGCGATTCCCTTGGTTTCAGTATCGGTCATACAGTACGCGCTTCTGTTTGGAGGAGCTTTAGTCTTCTGTCATTAACTCGGCTCGTCTTTTTCACTGAGAGCTCCTGTGAGAAATAACACAAATCACACACAAAATGACTGTTAACAAGTCGTATACTCAAACACATATACAAAACATAAAACACAACAAATGAGTTCTTCTGAGACTGGGATGTTTTCATTTCTCTAAAAATACAGCACCGAACAAAGATATCATTTATTTTAAAGCATTGTAAACAGTGAGTTTTCCCAAAACACATGTACTCCATCAGTCATCATAATATGCTGTATGGGAAGCTATGAATTATAATGAATACGTAAGGGAACTATAACACGGATATGGAGATAATACATGTACTGCTTGTAACTTTATGTGTTCATAATGTTTGAAGGGACATGATTTAAAAGTACTGGGGTGGGGGGTATGCTTTTATTAACAGTAGAGATGTGTATATATTTTATTTACTTATACTTAATCATGCTGAAATATTAATATAAGTACATGAAATCAATTTTAGTGTCAATCAATAATCCAAGTGTTTTATTTTATTATTTTATTATTTTATTTCATGTTATTGTATTTAATATATTAATTAATATAATATTTATTAGTGCAATTTTAAAATCCAAATTCTTGCCTGTTAACTTTAGGTAATGCACTGTGAGTTCACTTAAACTAACAATGAACAACACTATGTCCATACATGTTAACAAAGATGAATAATTACTGTGACATAAATATTGTGCATTGTTTGTTCATGTTATCAGATACATTATCTAATACAACCTTTATGTAGAGGGTGTCCAATGGGTCTTAAAGTCTTAAATTGTAAAAATTAAAAATGTTTAAATTCATAAATTCACTGAAATGTTGACAAGTAGGTCTTAAATCACTTATAAAATGTCTTCATGCTTTATCTAAGTGAAGCTTCTCATTTGGGCCAACATCCAGCCAATGACCAACAATACATCTCAATAAAAATGCAGTGTTAATGGTCTTAAATGGATCTTAAAAAGTCTTAAATTTGATTTGATGTAACCTGCATAAACCCTGTATGTAAGTGTTTCTGTTTTTATTTATTTATTTATTTACTTGTTTTTAATTACTTAACCATGCTAAATTATTAAGATTTTATCATAATATCCTCCAAAAATATCTATTTTAGTGTCAATTAAAATTCAGATTATAAATTTTTTTGGTGTTTCTATTATAGTTAATGTATATTTTGAATATTGTTTTTATTATTTTAAATTAGTTTTGTTTAAAGTAACATATGCTTTTTTCCCCAAAGAATAACAATATTATATAATGTAAATGCTTAAATATATATAAATATATATATATATTTTATATATATTATAATAATTTTAATAATAATAATAATGGTGATGATGATGACGGCAATAATAATAATAATAATAATACTTATCAACCTTAATACTTATTAATAACATTATTATTACGGCAGCATTAATATCAATTTTAACAATGATAATAATTATAAAAATGACAAAATTAATAATAATATCAATTGTAATGATTACAACAACAATAATAATAATAATAATAATAATAATATTAGTTAATAATAATAATAATAATTATTATTATTAATAATAATAATAATAATAATAATAATAATATAATTATGGCAGCATTAAAATAATAATAATAATAATTATTGTTATTATTATTATCATTATTAATGTTATTATTATTATTATTATGGCAGCATTAATAATGATATTAACAATAATAATAATAATAATAATAGTAATAATAATAATAACAATAATAATAATAATAATTATTATTATTATAATTATACTATTATGGCAGCATTAACAAAAATATAATTAATAATAATAATAATAATAATAATAATAATAATTTTTAATATTATTATTATTATTGTTTATATCGTTATTAATGCTGCCATAATAATAATAATAATAATAATAATAATGGGTGACGCAGTGGCGCAGTAGTTAGTGCTATCGCCTCACAGAAAGACAGTCGCCGGGTAGCTGGTTCGATCCTCGGCTTAGTTGGCGGTTCTGTCTTGCATGTTCTCCCTGCGTTCGTGTGGGTTTCCTCTGGGTCCAAAGACGTGCGGTACAGGTAGATTGGGTAAGCTAAATTGTCCGATGTTTTCCAGAGATGGGTTGCGGCTGGAAGGGCATCCGCTGCGTAAAAATGTGCTGGATAAGTTGGTGGTTCATACCGCTGTGGCGACCCCAGATTAATAAAGGGACTAAGCCGACAAGAAAATAAATGAATAACAATAATAATAATAATAATAATAATAATAATAATAATAATAAATATTGCATTTTTATGTAGTTTATGTATATTAAACCTCCATCACATCTGGATGTATTTAGAGTTACTGCATAGCTGTATAAGAGTCTGTTTTTAACAGAACTGTGCAATCATATCAATAGCAGTGCTAATTTATTCAGCAACACGAGTGTGTGAAGAGCGTCTCTTACTCATTACTGTGTGATTGAAGACAGTGTGTTGGAGTTAATGGTGTAACTAACCTTCAGCTTTATTCACGCTGTTATTGACACAAGCCAATCTCCTCGGTTTCATTGCAGGTACGTGTGCCAATGCTGATTTGTAGATGGTCAAGCGGAGCCTTGATTTCTGCCAGCGCTGCATTGGAAGGCTGTCAGGACACGAGTGGGCGGCCAAAGCAAAGGTCCAATAAACCATTTACATGTGCTGGTCAGTCAAATCACAGAGCGGGGGAAATATATGGAAATGAATGCATCTGAATGGCCATCAATCACTGCAGTGCTGCAAACGCTGCTCGCGCTCATGCTGTTTCTACACGTCTGGATGGTCGGTGGTGCTGTAATTCAGGAGTTTCAGGTAAAGCTGATATGAAGAAACTTTTATACTTTGGTAAAACTTTGGATAACGTGCTTGTGTGTTGTTGGGGATGTTTTCATCCACTCTGGGGTGATTGTTAGTCTTAGTTTGGCCACAACTTTTTCTGTTTCAGCAACTGATGATTTTTGATGGCAAATCTGATTTGGACACACATTTTGGGAGAATGCTTTGAAGTTTTTCGAAAATTCAACAATAAACTCAAATTTTCTATCCTTTCGTTATGTTCTGGGCTTTTTTTGCCCCATTGACTTTCATCATAATGTAATTGATGCTGATTTTCACTTTCAGGAAGAGGTAAAATTTGTAATTTATACTGTGGATCATCAGTTGCAGTGCAAAAAAATCTTAGTTTCTGGCTTAAAATTATATGGAGTATATGTGTGGACCAGAGGTCGCGTTAGACTTTCTCATTGTCCGTCATTTTGACGGAGAGGTTTGTAAAAATTCCGTCATAACCTGTTATTGATCGTCATTTAATTAGCATATTTTCTAATAACTTTTTTCATTCATATTTTAATAATGAACTTGCATGACAAGCATATAGGCTAAATTATTAATTTATTTATTTGACAAACGAACAAAAACTCCTATCTGCCTTAGCTCATATCTTCATCCTGCGTCGAGTGTGTCTGCGACAAAGGTCATCACTTTCATCCGTGACAACACCCCTCCCTCGGCCCTCACATACCCCGCACACAACAAATGTCCGGAACGACTTTACCGGTAAGTTCAGAAAAGTGCTGTTCAAAAAACGGCTGTGCTTGTATTTTTAAAATATATAAGGGGTCGGGCTTTTGTTGATTTGTTCACTTCTATTTAAAGTTTTAGCATTTATGCAAAGGCTTTTAATTTCAAAAACAGCGTGAATGTGAACGCGTCTGGATGTTCTGATTGGCTGGAGTAGACGTCCCATGTCAGTGCATTCTAAGTGTGATAGCGATCTTTCTGGCAATTTTATTTCTATGTTCACACAGCACAGCAATCTGGCAAATTACCAGTAATGGTACAACTTCTCTTTCCAGAAAATTGCCGGAACGGATAGATAGATAAATAGATGGATGGATTGATTGATTGATTGATGGATGGATGAATTGATTAAATTAATTACTTTATTCAATTGACTTAGGGTGCTTTCACACTTGGTTCAAATGCCTGGACCGTACCCAAGTTCGATTGTCCCCACCCTTGCCATCTTCTCGCTTGGTTTGTGTTCAGTCTTTTTTTCCTTCTGAACCCCGGTACACTTACATCATCGAGCTGCTGTTTTGTTTATGTCTGTTGCTAGGTGACAGTCACAAAAGCAATTCGCCGAAATGGAAAGATGTCCGCACATCCCGGTCCACTTTCTTTTACTGAATCTTTCAGTTTTGGACATACAGAAAGCGTCTTGCGTCCATCTGCTGCAAAAAATATTATAAACAATCAGAACATCACACAGTGTCTGCCGAAGCTGTTTTTGAAAGAGACGAGTAGACATCACCGTGTATCACTGTTTGCCCGGGCTCAGTCATGCTTGTCACCAAAGTACAATACGTGACGCACACACACAAACACACACAAATGAATGTATGAAAAGGATAGTTTCTTGTACAGTTGGCGGTTCACTTCATTTGGTAGGATTGCATTCATACCAGAAGTGAACCGTACCAGAGTTCACATGAAACATACCACAGACCACCTCTTTCAGGCGGACTCGGGTACGGTTCTCGGGTGCGCACCTGAGTTCAGAGGACACGTTTACACTAGCTAAATGTACCATACTAACGTCAAATGAATCCGGGTGCTAGTGTGAAAGCACCCTTATAGCGCATGTGTAACCGGAGCATCAGGATGAAACCCATACCAACTCCACACAGAAATGCCAACCGGTCCAGCCGATCTTTGCTGCGACAGTGCTAACCACTGAGCCACTATGCCGCCCGTCAGAGCTACTTCTAGCCAATCTTATAATTGCTAACTGAGTCAAATAGCTTGTCTAATGGCTGACCTACAGTCTTGATTAGACCAGTGGTTCTCAAAGTGGGGGTCGGGACCCCCCGAGGGGTCGCGGGGCAATGAAGGGGGGTCGCCTGGTGATTTCCAAAAATCTATTTATTTTTATTAAACCATAAGAATTAACATATTTTATCCATAACTATACTGAAAATAAAAATAGTCCTTTATAGTTACTATATACTATATAGTTACAATAGTAGCTTATAGTTACTAGTTCTATTGGATTGCGACCCCTGGGGTAGTTACATTATATTAAAGGCAGCAGTAGCGTCAGATGCAATTTGATTTTATAACATCAGGTTATACTTTCTAGCACATTTAAAGCACTGACACAAATTTAATTGGTGTGTTTGCGTCATTGCATGCAAGGTTTCTGTATTTATAACCACCTCAGAGGATATTGGGGGTCGCAAGTCACTGCCATTGTTATTTTGGGGGTCGCGGGCTGAAAAGTTTGGGAACCCCTGGATTAGACAACCTTGTTTTCAACATACTTCCACCACATAGAGTTGCAGTACTGCATAATACTCCTTATCATAGCTCTAAAGAACAGCAGAAGAATCCCTCTACTGATCTCCATATGTTTCCATTTCCACATTTCTACACGTTCTGGATTAATTATAAAGTGGAGGAAGCGTGTGGTGTTTGTGTCTTTCTATGTGCTCTGTCTGATCAGCATGGCCTCTGTTTCTCTGCTGAACTCTTATTAGGCTGACGGTGGTTCATTATCTGTCTCTACAGGAGATGAAGTTCAGTCATCTTCAAGTGTGTGTGTGTGTGTGCAGATCTTCTACTGTCCACAGGAATCCACACGGCAGAACGACACATTTCACATGCGCCTGGAGAGATGAGGCAAGCGGGAAGTGTGGGACTGTGTTTCTCAATGGTTTTCTTAATTCACTTGATGTGTAGAAGCGACTTCAGGGAAGATGTTCATAGGAGGATTTCTTTAAGAGTTGGGTTGTAAAATCAGACTCCTGTTTTAAAAAAGACTAGTGATGCATTCGATATTGCATACTTCTGTACTATATTATACAAGCAAAGCAGCATGAGAGCTGAGAAGTATGTCCAAATTCATAGAATTCGTAACAAAAATTCATTCATTCATTTACTTTACGGCTTAGTCCCTTTATTAATCAAGAGTTGCCACAGCGGAATGAACTGCCACTTATCCAGCATATACAGCGGATGCCCTTCTAGCTGCAACCCATCACTAGGAAACATCCACACACACTCATTCACACACATACACTATGGAAAATTCTTGCTGTGAGGCAAACATGCTACCCACAGGACCACCACATCGCCATAAAAAAAAACGTATGCCAAAAAAAATTTTATTTTAACTTCTTTTCTATTCAGTCACTTTAAGTATAATAATCAGTGGCGTAGCGCAAAATGCAGAGGCTCCCCTGCAG
This sequence comes from Danio rerio, assembly GCF_052040795.2. NCBI lineage: Eukaryota > Metazoa > Chordata > Actinopteri > Cypriniformes > Danionidae > Danio > Danio rerio. The sequence goes on along the minus strand of NC_141038.1, from coordinate 6,200,842 downwards.
GGATCGCTGACGGGGCCCCCTGATGAAGAGAGGGCGGGGGGGGGATACGTCATACGTCAATTTGCATATGACTGACGTCATCACGTTTTACTGTTTCTGTTTGTTTAACAGCCTATGGTTAATAAAGGGGTATTTATAATTGCACTACACTTTATATAAGCATGTTTATTTACCTAAATTTATTGCTGTTTGAATACAGTATGTCATTATAGATGTGTAGTGAATGTTCAGTAATCTCTCATATGTAATAAACTCAGACAAGTTCAGAAACTGTCACTAAAATATCTGTGATTGTGAACAAGAAAAGAATAAACGGTCCAATTAAATTGTTAAAATAAAGTAGAAGTAGATCGGTTTGACTGTACAAGTAAAATACCTTCACACTGCCTGTGCTAAATCATTTGTCGTCGGTACGCAGAGGGGTGATCTGCTCTCGGGCTGCAGGTGGGAGAGGCTGCTGTAGAGGACTGACTGGGCCGCCTGTCAGTGCTGTGAGGCGGGGGAGGGGCCGGCGGCATCACACGCAGCTCGTTGAAAAGAGTAGGGACGGTACAGTATGGACAAATGACAGTCTAAAAAATCTCCAATAACACACAAAAAAGTCGCTAGGGTCTGAAAAGTCGCTAAATCTAGTGACAAAGTCGCTAAGTTGGCAACATTGGCGGCAAGCAATCAGAATGAAGTAGTCCACCGCTTGAGAGGTGTTCAGAGAACACAGACCTGTGAACTTTGGTTCCGACCACAGTTGTTCCCAAGAGTTTGATTATTGCGGTTGCCGGTGGATTTTCAGTTATTGAAAATCCTGCGGGCCCGTCCGCTACGCCACTGTACAATATTACTAA
>NC_141038.1:6177500-6192500 GCF_052040795.2 Danio rerio | reverse complement strand
AAAATAAAAAGTTGTTATTTTGTCAATATTGTTAGGAACTATTCTCTCATTCTGGTGTAATAATTAAAGAACTTTGGTGTAGTGCCATGAGTGCAGCACAACCAATAATAACTCTAAAAATCGGCTGCAGCCATGGAAGCAGATGAGCTCCATTATAAACACAACAGATATATATAGGAGATACAGCAGATATAGTATGATTTAGTGAAATCAACCAAATGAAAAATAGAACATAAACATCCATTCGAAGAATTAGTTTATTAACAGTCCTTATAATTCATTTATTCATTCATTATTCAAAAAATAAGTTTTAGTAAATTTACAGTAGGGCATGTTGACATGTTAATGGAATGTGATGGAATCTCTATTTAATAATCAATTGGTTTTTGGCGTAAAAAAACAAAAAATATATTCTTTTGACCCATTCAATGCCTCTTTTGGCTGTAATATACCCATGCAACATTGGTCCAGGGTATATATATATATTCATAAATGTATACATACATATACAACAGGGAAAATAAGTATTAAACACGTAAATTTTTTTCTCAGAAATCATATTTCTAAAGATGCCATTGACTTGAAATTTTCCCCAAATGTTGGTAACAAGCAAATAAATCCATTTATGTAAAAAAAAAAAGTTTACAAATTAAGTTGTGTGTTTTAAAATGAAATTACGCAGTGAAAAAGTATTGAACACATGAAGAAAGGGAGGTGTAGAAAGGCAGTGAAGGCTCAGACAGCAGCTGAAATCTCTCAGTGGTTCTTTAGCAACCCTCTGCCCTTTCTCATAGTAAATTAATATTCACTGCTTCAGTCCAACATCTACATTAACAGGAGGATGAAGATAAAGCCAGGGTGGACATTTAATCAAGACAATGATCCAAAACACAACTTTCAAATGATTTCAGAGGAAGAAAATCAAGCTGAGGAATGGCCCAGCCAATCACCTGACTTGAATCCAATAGAAAATACAAAATAAAGATCAGATTTGATAGACGAGACCCACAGAACCATCAAGATTTTTACACTCTGTTGGAGTCTGTGGAAAACTCACACCTGAGCAGTGCATGTGACTTCATTCTCCATATGAGAGGCGTCTTTAAGCTGCCATCACCAATAAAGCCTTTGTATAAAGTATTAAATACGTTTAAGTAGTTCAGCACTTTGTCCTTTTGCTATTACACAGAACTTTATTTTTTTACAGATTATTTTTTGCTTGTTTTATTTTTATGTATGTATTCTTTTTCAGATTTTTTTTTTTTATCAAAATCTGGTTTATTTCCATGTCAACAGCTCCTTTAAAAATATTACTCATAGGGAATAACATGATGTGTTCAATACTTATATTCACCGCTGTACATAATCAGCCCATACATATATGTTTCATATACACATCTTCTGCAAACAAGCAATCCTTAAAAGTTCCCCCATGCGCGTCGGAGACCTGTGAGCAAAACATTTGAAATGCTGAGAAACAAGAACACAAAAGATATTTCAATCGAATCGATTTGAGACCCATTTGGTGGAAGGATATGCATATATTTATATTTTCCCATTCATTCCCATCTCACCTTGAGCCAGCCTGAACAATCCAATATTTGATCTGGGCTTAGCCGGGAGATTTAATCCCACAGCGAGATGAAAAAGGGCTTTTCACCAACTTGAGTTTATGCAATTTTGCCTGCTAGTGCAATTCTATGGAAATGCGTTTTCCTCCATTCCCACAGCCTGGATTAGACTGCGAATATGTGAAAGAAACCATTAATGGCTCAAAGCAAACGTCACGGCCCAGTGTGAAGGGTTTCATCTGAAACGGTTCGGCTGTGCTTTATTTATTTATTTATTTCTCTGTTTGCCTGAGCTTTTCTTGGCTTTGCGCACAGTCGACAAGAATCTAAATGTTGGCATGTTCCTTTAGCGATTTATCTGTGTGATCTTTAATCAAAATGCTGTGATTTGTTTCCCACTGACTGTTTTGTAATGCAAACATCTTAAGTCTTCAAATGTTATTATTTGTAACAAATCAAAGCATTAATCCTAAAAAGTCTGTTAAAGTCAGATATCAAAAGCACTATGTTCAGGCCATGTGTTTAAAGGCACAATATGATTTCTTTCAATTAATCATTTATCTATTTGCTGACGTATGCATTTATATTATACCAAGTATTTCGAAGAATGCTCAAATCCTGGGAAATTTTGCTCATTGGTGTCATAAGGCATTAAAGCTTCAAGACATTTTTAAGAAAAATGTATCAGATGTGTGTGTGTTGAGCATCAGTTAAGATGACATTAGCACCTGTTAGCTTTAATTGTTGGGAAAACTGGATAATTTTGAGCTTTTGACTACTAATTTCATCTTCAAATAATTTTTGGGGTGGGATCAAAATTGCAACCCGGGCTCATTGTGGAAACGTAGTCCCACGGACGTTTCTGGAGACCGCGGAATACGTCCCGGCGGGTACGTACGGCTGCAGTTTTTGTTTTCGTGAGTCCAAGAGAGTCCGCTGTTGTGCACTTTTTTCGTGCCCGCGCTGTTCTCCCGTGAACCCACCGGAGGCCGCTGTCCTACTGACCGGATGATTGACTGTGCGACCGGCCAATTGGCCGACCCGCCCTCCTCGTTCCCTGAACCCAACCAATTTTACCGATTGACCCGTCCGCCCGCTCGCTTCCCTAAACCCGAGCAACAGTTTACAAAAGCTGTCCAAAAAAAGAAAAGCCCTGATTTTTTTATTTTTATTCTACTGCGTTTTCGGATTTCACCGCGTTCTCACCCTGTTACGAAACTCGTTCACTTAATTTTTGGGATTCTGTTTTCGTCTTACCTGATTGCTGGAACCGCTCTTCCCCGGACTCGAAACCGGTCGCCATGGTCGACTCCTCTCCGCATCTCGAGCCTGCCGACGTTACACGGTGAGCTGAGTGGACGAACGGGTTTCAACAGGGAAGCCCTCCACAAGGAGGTAAGGCAAGCGCGAAAGGGAACAGCGTCACACCGCCCCGCATCGTTCGCTGCGGGACTACGTTTTCAGAATGAGCTTGGGTTGCAAAATTGGTGACGTAGCACAAATCTGCTAGTGGAGTGATGACACGTCAGTTTCTCATTATTATTCATAGCAAAGTTTTCTTATCCTACTAGAAGACCTTGCTCTTTTATTATTAATGAGAGCACGTGCTTTCCGAAGTCACAGCAGACCTGCCAAGCTGTGGGACCCAGGGCTTAATTTGTGCCGGAACAAGCCAGATCCAGCACCTCTGAAATCTGATCCAGCACCTCATTTTACCGATCTCCCTCCTCAACCGCCCTCCTCCCCAATCCGCTGTTCACTTTCACTTTCTTCCACGACAACCTCCTGCTCTTCACTTACGTCCTTCGTCCATCACACCCCTCTGCCATCCAACGCCCCCCAATACCACCTACTCCCAACAACCGCCCCAATAATAAAATTCAATTATCAATAATAATAATGGCATTATTATACTTTAGAAGAGTCGAAAACCTACATACGGCACCTTTAAATATCAAAGATAAGAACGAAAATCTTCCTTGCATGCTTAGACCTTTATGCAGAATGGACATTTGCATTTTGTTTTGAGTAATGGCAGAGGTGGGTATTAACGAATTGCATTTATTTGAGTAAATCTGTTGGGTAACTTGCACTTTTTGAGTAGAGCTGTAAAGGTCTGAACCCGACAGAATTTTACCCGACCCGACAAGTACATTTTGATTGACAGCTTTTTAAAAGCTCAAACTCGTTCACAGCCCGACATTTTCCAAATGTGCACAGCTCTTTTGCATTTTTTTAAGAATGATTCGTTTATACGTGTTTTAACATAATTTATTCATAACAAACGTAGGCTATAGGCCACTTAGAAGTTGGAACAAAGAAAGAAAATAAGTCTTCTGTAACATCGTAACATCTCAGCACTCTGAATAGGCCTAGGTACATACACTTAGCCTTTAAATTGGACAACACACCTATAAAAATAAGTCTTTAAGAAATTAAATAAAAAGTAAATTCTAAATTATGACGGGTATTTGGAAATAGCGAAATAAAATAAAGGCTCTGCAGGATTTGTCTTGCCACTTCTCTTCACAATCCGATCTTAAGGCGACGGTGAAGCTGAACAATAAAACGAATAATGCCAACATTAGCCTATATACTCTGTCTACATAATGCATTTATGGTTTGATTACTTTCTCGCGCTAATCAAAATGCATCACATGACCACTCATTTACCAGACAAGCCCGAGCCGGCCCGACATCGTCCAAAATGATAGAAATTAAGCCTAAACCTGTCAGGTCCCGTCAAGTTCCTTCAGGTTTGGCCAAAAATCTTCAGCTCTACTTGTTGAATACATTTAAAGATGTGTACTTTTACTCAAGTCAATTTTTAGTGGTAAAAACTTTACTCTTACTTTACTATATTTGGCACCATTACTCCGTTACTTATCATTTCATTGGAGTGCAGTGAGTGCACTATTCTATGCTTCTGAGTGGCTATATTTAAATTTCTGTTGTGTTTCGTCTGGTACAAACAGCCAAATTGCTCAAATGGTAATAAATGTGATTCATATGCAGTGCGGTTGCAAGGCATACTGTAGGTGAACTAGGCGGTCAACCTGCTGGGCCAGCATATGACCACACCTACTTTTGCAGCATTTTCCAAGTGGTGCTCACTGCAGAGCCATTTGGGCAGAGCTGAGCTCCAGCGAGGGGGAGCATGAGCTCTCGCTCCTCCTTTCTTGCACTTCTTCTACGAGTGATGTCACTGGGGGTAGGGTTAGGGGTGGGGTTGGTGTACGCATTAAAACAGCTTATAGGAGGAGAAGCGAGAGCTCATGCTCCCCCTCGCTGGAGCTCAGCTCTGCTCAAATGGCTTTGCAGTGAGCACCCTCTCGCATTTTCTGCAACTGTTAAAAAACTGGCCAGTGCTGCAACAGGAGCTTTTGTGACTTATTAAATTAGTCTTGATAATTAATAAAGCATTGTCACCTTCTGCTGTACGAGAAATGCTTGCTCCTCTTCTGATAAATTAGCATCTCGGGGGAAATCCCTGTTGTTTCACAAGCATAACAACAAAGACAAATGTTCAATCCGCAGTAAATGCACATCACTGTCAGACCTCCAAATGACTCGCCATTGATCAAGTGTTGTGTGACGCAACCTGATGGAGGCACAGTTGTGATTTCGGTCCCAAACTGGTCCAGCGTGGCGTTCATTTATCTGTCAGCGTCCTGGCATCTATTGAACGGTTCAAGCCAGCGTGTTCATGTTCAGGTCACGAGGTTTCACCGTGAGACATCAGCTTGCCAAGATTTTCTGATTTGCTACTGATTTTGTAGAGTGCTCTTATTTTTGGAACTTAAACTTTTGTGTTTTTGTTCGCACATTTTAATGCTCCTCTTGATGATTTCAGGAAACAATCACAGCCGATTAGACCTGTGCCGTTTCGCTGTTTTGGAAAATAAGCATAATAGTGATTGCTTTACTTTCCCTTGATTCTCCGAGTACTTTCTCCTGTTTTCTCCACAGGCATCTGAATGATCCAAACTGCTCTGAAATGAATCACAGCATCTTTAACTTTACAGTCAGCTGTCAAAGTGTAAAACCAAATATGCTACACTAATGTAATGCTTGAATTTTTAATGATAAAAGAGATTACAAATACAACAGTACAAAGTTTATCACAAATCCACATGCATTTTAATGTGTGCTCTTTATATATACACCAAAATAACGTTTATTTTTATTATAATCAAGTTTTTTACATTTAACTTCTTTTAAAATGTATTATTCTGTTTATATAATTCTTATATGACTCAGAATTGCGAGCACATTTTTACTATTGTCTATTAACTTCCATACATTGGAATAATATAAAGCAAAAGTATTATTTACAGTAAACTAAATTATTTATTAATGTAAACAATGCTTATATGTGAGAGGGAACATTTGATTCTGTTGCTAATTGTTGTTTCACTTATTGTTAAACTTTTAAAAGGTGCCATATACTGCATTGGTTTAATTGTTAAAAGTTAAATTGTTCTCTAATATCTACAGTTGAAGTCAGACTTATTAGCCCCCCTGAATTATTCGCACCCCTGTTTATTTTTTCCTCCAATTTCTGTTTAACGGAGAGCAATTTTTTTCAGCGCATTTCTAAACATAATAGTTTTAATAACTAATTTCTAATTACTGATTTATTTTATCTTTCTCATGATGACAGCAAATAATATTTGACTAGATATTTTTCAAGACACTTCTATACAGCTTAGGGTGACATTTAAAGGCTTAACTAGGTTAACTAGGCAGGTTATGATTATGCAAGTTATTGTATAATGATAGTTTGTTCTGTAGACTATCGAAAAAAAAATAGTTTAAAAGGGCTAATAATTTTCAACTTAAAATATTTTTTAAAAATTAAAAAAGGCTTTTATTCTAGCCGAAATAAAACAAAAAGACTTTCTTCAGAAGAAAAAACATTATCAGACATACTGTGAAAATTTCTTTGCTCTGTTAAACATCATTTAGGTAATATTTAAAAAAGAAAAAAAATATCAAAGGCGGGCTAATAATTCTGACTTCCACTGTACATAGTAGGTTTATGACTTTGTTAAATTCATCAAATCTCCAGAAATGGTTTTATAAGCTCCTTTATTACTCCATAAAATATCCATTCAATCAGAAAGTCCATGATCGACCATATATGGCTCGAACTCCGCTCTGATACGCCTCTCTTACAGACACACAAACCCACACAGAGCACAAAGTACGCTGAACATGGACAAATATAAACGCAATCAGAGTAACGTTAGTCTATTTTGCTCACTAGATCTGTTGTTGATTAAGGGCTCTATTTTGATGATCCAGCGCAAAGTCCAAAGCGCCGGGTGCAAAAGCAGTAAAGGGTGTTTTAGAATCCACTTTTGCTACTTAAAGGATGGAAAAATCCGCTTTGCGCCGCAGCTCATGGTCTAACACGGTTGTGCTTATTCTCATAATGAGTTATTGGTGTGTTTTGAGAATAAAACCTCAGAGTCTCATCTCCCATTCCCTTTAAGAGCCAGTTGCCCTATATGGTCTTAAACCTGACAGGTGGGCAAATATAAGCTTGTTTTTAATAAAACAAATATAAATATGCACATAATAAATACTACTACTACTAATAATAACATTATACAAAAGCAAATTGTCACGAATAAACTAAAAAAAGCCCCCTGAGATGAAGAAGGCATGAAGGTTGTGGTTTTTATATTTTTGTAGAAAGTAATAATTTTTAAAATATTTAAATCCTTTAATTCTTTTTTATTTGTAAAGATATTTGCGTATTGCTGTACATACTGTGTGTATTAAGCAACTTGTAAGCAAGGCGCACAACTAATGCGCTCTGTGCTGGACAATAGACCAGCTCTAATCTGATCTATTGTGCAGTCTATTATAGTTCCTCAAAATAGCAACATGTTAGCAATGTGCCTTAAAACACCTCCTTTTTTTTAGACCAGAACACCTATGGACGCACATTTGAGCGCAAATGCATTTGCTATTTAAATAGCATGGTGCAAAACGTCAAAACGACTCTTGCGCTGAAACTAGCAGCAACAATTGCAAACAACTCTCCTTGCCCCGAATTGCGCCGGGTGTATGATGGGGCCCAAAGGCTAAATCATATTTAAACTTGATAAAAGAGAGTGACAGAGATGTATCGCGTTGTATTTTGAAGCTATAGTCAAAGAAAACGAAGAATTAATATCAACCCGTGCATGAACATATGACAGTTGAGCTGACACAGCATCTACATGTGTTTGTTGAAACATATGCATCACATTTCACAAAAAAAAAGATAAATTAACAAATTATATAATTTGTTATATAGTGGAGATGAATAAATGTAATGTTGGGTCCTGAGGCCAGTTTGAATGTGCCTCCTGCTGTTGTTGCCCCGTATAGTACAGTAAACTATTCTCGCGTTTTTAAAATAAAAGTTCCACACACATAGTAAGTGAAATATACGCTTAAAAATAGCTAAAGAGGTAAAATTATCATTGTTGTCTCACTAGAAAACGTTGTTGCTTATCAAACGCAGCATGAGGCGTGCATATTAATGATCTCAGAACTTGATGATATGGCTGCTCGTCAGGTCTGGATGAACGACCCAAATTAGGCATACATGCAAATTAGGTGGGCATCGTCACAGTTTGTTTTGTCTTCTGATCAGCCTGTTGTACACCGGGGTTTTACACTCATTAAAACGAGGAAACAGTGGTATCTGAGGCTAACAGTATGCCCATTTCCATATACTAATCTTTTATTATTCTTCTATGCCTTGGTGTACCCAGATTTTCATTATATCGCACCTTTAAACCAATAACAGAGTCAACATTTTAGAACATATAAATATATTCCCACATTCAAGGTAAATGTCTCCATTTTTTAGAGCGCAGATGCAATTTACTTCCCTTAGTTTTATAAAAAAAAAAGTGTAGTTCACCCCCCCAAAATAAAATGTACCCTTTATTTGCTTTATCTTAAAGTGCTCCTAGTTTACCCCTTTTACAAGATGTAAGATAAGTCTTTGCTGTCTCCAGAATGGGTCTGTATAGTTTCAGCACAAAAATCCATCAGATCATTTATTATAACCAGCTAAAACTGTCAATTTTGGAGTAAGAGAAATTATAAGCTGATTTTGTAGCCTGTGCCTTTAAATGCAAATGAGCTCAGCATCCCCAACAGTCCAAAGACATGCGGTGAAGATGAATGCGAGAGTGTATGGGTGCTTCTCAGTATAGCTAGGTTATGGCTGGAAGTGAGTAAAACATATGCTGGAATAGTTGGCGGTTCATTCCACTGTGGCAACCCCTGGTGGATAAGTGACTAAGCTGAAGGAAAAAGAATGAACCAATAAGTTTATCTGAGTCACTCGAGTTGTAGAAGTATCTCTCTCTGCTGAGTATTTGAATAAGTCTTTGCACATGTAGGTGTAAGAGGATTTAGATTTGGCCTCTCCTCTGCTCTGCTCTGTTAATGAGCTGAGATACACACTTGCGGATCGACATCACATTAAACAAACTCTGGATATCATTTCCACATTTGTCTTCATGAAGTCGAGCTTTAACCAATACACTTCGATTGCTTACAAAGGTCCAGGCTGCGCATTTAAATCCACGTCTTTTAAAAAGCACCGTTCCCTAAAGTACATGACATTTGACTGATAATTGAGATCTTTGTTTTTGCTCTCCTGAGAGTCGTGTGTGTTTGCATCTCATCTGTAATGAGAAAAAACACGTCTGTTGTTTGGTGATGCTGATCTTTGTGTGTGTTTGAGGTCTCAGATCCCTTAAGGGCTTTTTAGTAGCTATAAACAATTATTATATCAGCGTTAAAGGGGCTGTATGTTGAAATGTTCATGTATTAATTGTTTTTTTTTATTGCTGATGTGTTAACAACTTGTGATGAAACTTAAAAAAATGAGACTTTTCTAGACTGTAGACTGTTTATTGATGTAAACACATTAATGTTGTCCTTTAATAACTCTTTCAATCATTTCTTTGGACATTATAAGCATTTGTTTCATGTGTTATAGAATGGAAGAGTGTCTCTCAGGTGTAAATGTCACATTGTTTTGATTAAAAAATAATCAAAGTCTGACATACAAAAATGTTACAAGCTGTTCCAATAGTATCAGGATGCAGCCTTTATGATGCAAGCTGAGATTGCATCACTCAGAGATGCAATGCCAGATACAATACACTCAATGGAGCTAGTGATGACTCTGTGAGGGGTAGGGTTAGGGGTGGGGTTAGGTGAGCACATTAAAAAGCATTGGATGCTGCTCAGATTGCATCTGCACCAAGTCTGCAGCCAGACCCCTCTCAGCTGTTCATACATTGGCATAAAAAGTTATGAATATTAATATAGTGAATGACTATTTAAAAAAAAAAAACGTGCAGTCTGCTGAAGCATATTTACATTTCATTTCTGCTGTCAATAATGAAATAAAATAGTCTGGTATTGCTAATGTTTTTAATATTGTTATTGTTGTTGTTGTAGTAATAATAATATTAAAATAAATAATAATAATAATATTTTTATTATTATTTATTATTGTTGTTGTTTTTGTTGTTGTATTGATAATATTTTTGTTATTTTGTTATTACAGATAATTTAGCTTAACCAATTCACCCATAGTGCATCTCTTTGGACTGTTGGGGAAACCGGAGCATATTATTGTTGTTGTTGTTGTTATTATTATTAGTAGTAGTCTTTTATGTTCACAAAAACTTTATCAAGGAGTTTCTTGTTGAGATTTTTTATAAGATTATTTTTGTAGTAAACAAAATAATATTTTATTATTAGTATTAAGAGTCTTTTAAGCTTACAAAAACTGCACAAAAATGATAAAAATATGCAGAACAGACAGTAATATTTAGTTTTTTGTGTGCAATTTAAAATATTTTTAAAAATACTTTATTTAATAAATTTCCTATTATATGGTTTATTAAATTATATTAAAATATGTTAATTATTCATCAATAATGCTTAGTCCCTTTATTAATCCGGGGTCGCCATAGCGGAATGAACCGCCAACTTATCCAGCAAGTTTTTACGCACCGGAAGCCCTTCCAGCCTCTGGGAAACATTCACACACACACACACACACTCATACACTATGGACAATTTAGGCTACCCAATTCACCTGTACTGCATGTCTTTGGACTGTGGGGGAAACCGGAGTACCCGGAGCTGAGAAACACCAACACATGGAGAATATGCAAACTCCACACAGAGACGCCAACTGAGCCGAGGTTCGAACCAGCAACCCAGCAACCTTCTTGCTGTGAGGCGACAGCACTACCTACTGCGCCACTGCCTATCCCAATATGTTAATTAATCTATCACTCTTAAATATTTATTTATTCATATTTGTTAAAATTTGTGTTATTACGTAAAAAGAATATGTTTATGTTTAAAGTCAAAATTATTAGCCCCTTTAAGCTATATTTTTTCAAAAGTCTAGAACAAACCATCACTATACAATAACTTGCCTAATAACCCTAACCTGCCTAGTTAACCCAATAAACTAAAGCCCCTTTCACACATACAAACATTTTCGGAAAATTGCCGGCAATTTTCCGGAAAGGTTGTATGTGTGAACAGGTCCTTTTTGAAAATACCGGTAAATTCGTTCTGGCTATTTTCCGGAAAGAGAAGTTGTAACATTACCGGCAATTTGCCGGAATGCTGCGCTGTGTGAATGCAGAAAGAAGATTCCCGTAATAAGCGCGTGCACGTCTAGAACGTGCTGACGTGAGACGTCTGCTTTAGCCAATCACAACAGTCAGACGCATTTACGTCCGCGCGGTTTGTGAGGATAAAAGCCTTTGAATATTTTTCCAGACACATTTAGCTGCTAGAAGTTAGTCAGATCACGTTTATATGTTCTTCTTAATGCCAACTGTGTAAATAATCATCGATGAGATGCTTATGATAAGCCGTTGTTTGTTTACCTTCAAGCTTTGCGTGTGCCTGTGGAACAGCCTGTGAGTGCCTGCACATGCACATATTATGAACATCTCGACATGCGAAAGTGATCCTGCGAAAGTTGTTCACAATATTAATCATCCACAGAGTTTGTAATTTAGTCAAATGTTTACAAATACAAGCGCAGCCGTTTAAAGCTCATTTGTGGTGAATGATGTCAGAATTTACCGGTATTTTGGAATGGATGTGTGAATGCTCTTTTCCGGAAAATTTCTGTAACGTCCTCGCCTGTGTGAACAGCGCTTTTTTCAATATACCGGTAAAGTCTTTCCGGAAATTTTCCGGATATTTACCGGTATCACTGTGTGAAAGTGGCTTAAGCCTTTAAATGTCATTTTAACTTGTATAGAAGTGCCTTGAAAAATATCTAGTAAAATTTTATTTTCTGTCATCATGGCACAGACAAAATAAATCAGTTATTAGAACTATTATGTTTAGAAATTTGTTGAAAAAAAATCTTCTCTCCATTAAACATTTGATTTGGTTGTTCGATTCACCGGTCCCCTCCAATGTCAAGTGCAAACCTACCCTTGCCTATAATAACCGATAAAAAGGTGTTTACAGTGTATTTACAGATAAGTAGACTCAATGTGTTTTATGCAAATTTACACACACACACACACACAAACGTTTGCAATTCTTTATACCAATTTAATCTATTGTAGCAGGTGATTATTTTTTCTACCCTACTAACCTGCAGTGTCTTGCCTTAAAATAGTGCTTAAAACCTGTAGCGGATCTGGATTTCTTTAGTCTTATGTGCTTCTTTATCTCGGCCGTGTTCAGTCAATTAATCTTGAGTTTGGGACAGGCGCTGTTCAGCCGCTTAACCCCTACCGGTCCTGCATGTGCGCTTCAGATAGGCGCTATCAGAGAGAGCTGTCGCCGCCGATCACACCCCAAACGCCGCCTGATTATACTCGTGCTCGGCCGGAGGATTTTCATGCCCCGCGACGGCGAAGGGGCGAGAAATGCAAAACTTGACCTTTCCGAAACGAGTCTCTGCGCTCGCGGGCGGGTCTGATATTATTGCCCGGGGAGGGATCATTAGATCAGCTTCAGTCCTGAGAAGAAGCGATTGCGAGAAAGGAGACGGTAAAAACACCCATCGAAGTGCAAAAGTGGTAGGCCAATTTGTGAAATATTGTAATGTGGATTCCTGAGCAGGGTGAAACTTATAAACGCTAAAACGCACAGCAACATTACTACCATTTCAATTACAATGGATTTTGTTTACAAACGATCAGGGGCGGACTGGGACTAAAAATCTGCCCTGGCACTGTAGCCACACCAGCCCACATTATCACACTGACACAGCCCCTATCCATGGACACGGACATTCACGACTTAGATTGATGTACAGATGGTGAAATAATATAAGCAGTATTATATACCACATTCTTTAATTTTCTTTTCGGCTTAGTCCCTTTATTAATCTGGGATAGGCACTGCAGAATGAACCGCCAACTTATTTAGCAGATGTTTTATGCAGCGGATGACCTCCAAGCTGCAACCCGACAATGGAAAACCCCTATACACACACATTCACAACGAACATTTAGGCCTACCCAATTCACCTATAGTACAAGTGTTTGGACTTGTGAGGGAAACCAGGAGGAAACCCACGCGAACATGCAAACTCCACACAGAAACAACAAATGACCCAGCCGAGACTCGAATCATCAACCTTCTTGCTTTGAGGCAACAGTGCTACCCCCTGCACTTCCCCCTTTCAAGACTATTTCAGTTAATTTTATGCATTTGGCAGCAATTTTTTGCTTTCCCTGACCTTTTCGGCACCGCCTTTCCTTTTGTTGTGGTCTATCTTTGACAATCAGCTTGTGTTGCACTTACTGTTTGACATACCAGATTTTGATTATGTCCACGTAACCTCTGATTGGGTCGGCCCATTTCGAAACCAGCCGGCCATTGCCAATTGGGCCAATGCTTAACAATTATTATTATTATTATCATCATCATAATATTCACATATTGCAAGAGATAAAAGCTGCCTGCATGTAAAAACAATACATATAAAAATAATAATGAAATATAGCATACTGGTCCACATTTAAAAAATGGTCCAGCCCTTCTGGCATTTGCCAGAATTGCCAGATGGCCAGTCCGCCCCCAAACGATTGATTGGCTTATTTAATGCCAGTAAAAGCTAAGCTGCAAAAATTAGTTAGTTGGCTTTAACAAATTATTAAGTAAAATAACTTCAGGTAAAGCATAAGGTGTCAATTCCTTTTGCACACATTTGTAATTTTAACATCTTTACTCACTTTGTAACATACCTAATCACATTTAAGGCAACATGTTTAGACCTATTTACTTTTTATGAAAGTACACCCTCAGAAATAAAGGTATGTATAAGCTGTCACTGGGTGGTACCTTTTGAACACATTTGTACTTGAAGGGTTCATATTGGTTCTTCACAAGTATATATTAGTACCGTAAAATTAAGAGGAACACTTTTTTACTTTTTAGATACTAATATGTACCCTTGAGGTATTAATATGGACCTTTTAGTTACAAATTTGTACCTTTTCAAATGTAACTTTATTTCTGAGAGTGTAGGGTAATTAATCGCTTTTGTTTTTTTTTTTACAATGTAGTTTGGGGAATTGTTCCAAAATAAATGAGAGAAATAACTTGTTTGTTAACTAAAACCATAAAACTAAAAATAAATCTTAACTAAAAATATAAAATCTTCGATAATATAAAAGCTAATTTTATTTCAGATAATTGACAAGTAAATAATCCCATTTTCATTCAGTTTAACTTGATTTCATACTAAAAATAAACTCATTAAAATGACCTCTGAGTGAAATGCCAGTGCTCTTCAGAGAATTTGATCACTCATGCTTTTTTGTTTCTGTGTGTCAGACATGAGCTGAACTGTCAGATTCAGAAGAGTTTTCCTCACATCGTACTGATTCTGCCCTCAGTCCACGTTTCGTGTCTTCCACAACATCTTCCATCTTCAGCAGCAGAGTTTGGCTTTTCTCTGTTTTTTAAATTTATGCTTGGCTTCGAGTGGACATAGAACAAAAGAAAATAATACATTCTAAAGGTAAATAAATAAATAAATAAATAAATAAATAAATAAATAAATAAAAATGATTTGAAGTGAACAGCATTTCATCAACTTTTTGTTACTTTTTTTGTCTAATAATGGCAAAAGAATTTGCTGAAAAAAAAAAAAAACAATAGTTGTAGTTTTCTAAACACAAAAACATAAAGTTTTATGCAAAAGTTTGGGCACTCTTGATAATTTTCATAATTGCAAGCCATAGCCTGCTGGCCTTTCAAATCAGCAACTTCATTTGGATATATTTTATACCCTAGGTATAATGCAACATTTCAGTTCTGACACAATTTTTTAATCAACAGATGCAATACAATTAATACAAGTCTTAATAAAAACAGAGCATCCCACGCCTTCGTGTGC